>NC_066587.1:3502069-3802069 GCF_905475345.1 Vespula vulgaris | reverse complement strand
AGAAGTTTGAATTAACGAAAAAAAAAAAAATAGAGAAAAAAAAACTGAATTATATACGTACATATCCACAAATAATCTCGATACAGTATTATTTTTTGATTTTTTCAACCCTTGAGCAAAGTAAAGAAAACAAATACCACGCTCTTTCGGTTAGGTAAAGTGAAACTCTGTTTCTATGTACATATACACAAGAGAAAGCACGTGCCATGCATCCGTTAAAAATTCGTTGCGCTCGATCAGTTTCCTTTTTTCTGCGATGCGAGTTACCTACGCCAGAACGTTGCCTCGCCGGCTGTGATGCAATCTGACGCTGCATCATCTCGAACTACGGGAGGAATATTCAAAATATCGGTAAATATGAAAAACGAAGCTTCTGTTTCTGTAGATGTAGATGTATACAAACAGTATTATAGTATACGATATCGATAGAGAAACGTAACTTTCATCCATGAAGCGGGATGAACGGGTTAAACACGAAAAATTTTTGATTTCACGTCTTGTACGGATTTCCTTAAATAAATACGTTCTCTTTTTATGGATTTACCTTGGAATACTTCGAAGTCAATTTCGATAAATGTTGAATTTTGGACATATTGGACAGTTGAATTTTGAAAATACTTCTAAAACCAAAAGTAACATAGACTTTGAGTTTAGCTGACTAGTAGTCCGATTAAAGTAAAGTTATAGAAGGAAGAATTAGCAAGTACAAAGTTAGTGCATGGTAAGCAAGGAAACTCTTGGAATTATCTACTTGGGATAAAGGATAGAAACGGAAGCATACGTTTCAACGTAGAGTCAATTTCCACAGCTGGACCAACATACACCTTCGAGTGCTGACCTTGTTACGGAACAATCTCTCATCGTCTCTTTCTCACTACTGCTTGAATCGCTTCGAGCCGACTCACCGACTCGCTTCGTCCCTAATTACCAAAGTCTCCGGGCGCGGCCGAACTCAACTGCAAATTGCAATTCCACTTTGACGTTCGCGCCATGACAGCATGACGGCGGTCTAGTATCTCTGATCCATCCTAACACAGTAGCTTCCCATGAGGTTTCATTATATGGCTGGTTTGCTAGGACAAACAAGGCATTACAGAAGGATGATGATAATCTGAACTATTCTGTATTCTCTCCTCTCTTATACTTTTCCTCTTGTACTTTTCTTTATCCATTTATTTTTATTCCTTTTCCACATTCAGTTTTCACCTTTACAGCGAATCTAAAAGTCCATCGAATACACCATTCTCGGACTTCCCGTCTTTTAGTTCCTTTTCTTGGCTAGTATCACCTCCTTCTTGCTTGAAAGTCAACGGTCCACCCCGAGGGATGAGAGCTCAAAGGATCTCAGTACTACCAGTACTGTCTGTTCTTTCGAGCGGAACATATGACTAAGGATCTGTTTCTCTCTCGATAGACCAGTTCGTCATACCTTTCGAGATACGATATCGATAAGATATTCTCTTTTAACTTTGAAGAAGAGAATATATCCTACGTGGAATTTTCAAACCGACTCAATTCTGAATAGAAAAAAAATATATATATATAAAAATGTTTTCTAAAGAATAGAAGTATACTTATTAAAGCCGCACAGATACAAATCGCTTTCTTCAATGAAACGAGATACATATTCTTCAATTATCTATTTTATCTTGATGCAATATCAGATCGTATTGTGGTTTGATCTCATGTAAACGATCATCCATTAATCTCAACATTCTTTTTTTTTACTATTACTTTTTCTTTACATCGATATAAATCGATAGAACAAGATTTAACAACGTTGTCCGTGGGGAGAAAAAGAAAAAGAAAAAGACATGGAAGTTACCCCAACAACGTTTCCATCAAAACTTTTGCGATGGATATATCGAACGCAGATTGTTTACAGCTGGTAAGGCGAATTTCCATAGCAAAAAGTCAGCACGGTACTAACTGAAAAAAGAAGAAAAAGGAAAAAGGAGAAGGGAAGAAGAAGAAAAGCAGGAACAAGCTCTGCTGCTTTCCATAAAACACCGTGAAAACAGCGTTTGGGATAAGCTCGAGTGGAAACGTACGGTGTGTCGTCCCTCAAGAGAAAAAGAGAAAAAAGAAAGAAGGCAAGAAAGGAAAGCAAGAAAGAAAGAAAGAAAGGAAAAAGAAAAGGAAAAAGAAGAAGGAAGCTCGCGTCCGCGAAACAAAGGAATCCAATCTCGTAAGTTCAAACTGCGAGAGCGTGAAAATAATTCACGTGCTGGGAGTTACATGCGACGGTATGAAGAATGTGGATCAAAGAAAAATATTGGTGAACGATAATACGAAGGAAGAAAGTTTCTTCTTTAGTCATCGATGCTTCGAAATTTTTATAGCCCGAAACAAACGTGAAGGAGGGGATTCGAGAGGATTTACTCGAATTTAAAATTTAAATCATCGTGTAAACTCCAAAAAGTCTCGTAACTCCAGTAAAGTTTGCTTTACGATTTAAAAAATTACTACAATGTTACAATTGGTAATTAGTTGTTAAATACTTTAAACTAGAGGATCGATAATAAAACTAATTAATTTTCAACGACGTTTCAACGAAAAGTAAAAAAGTATCATATTTATGTATAGATTAAAATTCTGCTAAAAAAAAAAGAAACCATGTCAAAGAATCTCGAAGTGTTAATTATTATGTTAAAATATTTTGACTCGTATTTGCGATTCATATTTTCGTACATCTATAAAGAAAAAAAAAGAAAAATTGTGTTAAGTGCGAATTAAGAAATAAGAGAAAGATGTTACGACAGAGAAAGAGGAAAAGAAAACGTGTACGTGTAAATTCATTCACAGTCGAAAAAATCCTGTTTAAGGACAGGAGGATGTAGAGAGATCGGACACGCTCAACGTACGGCACAACGTACGCCCACGGTTTCGTTTGCCATTCAAGAGACTGGACACTCGCGTGAATGAAAATGCGTTCGCGTACGTACGTTTCTACGTTGTCACGAGTGACGCTTACAGTGTGTACTTTACTATAAATGAACGGGACGTTCTCGTCGAAGATCGTTTCTACAAACATACATACTAACGGTTCATATTATCATACGATGACTTATAAGACCACAAAATTTCTAAGTGAGTTACACTTTGATGTAGATATCATACGATAACAATTTCGATTAACGATACGTCCGACTTTTTAATATACCTATTACACGAATAAATCTATCGCCATGAATCAATATGTTTCCGTTTAAATTAAATTTAGACAAATATAAAATCGAAAGAGTAATCTTGCATGAACGATTAAACGAATTATACAAATCGGTGGAGAATCTTTTAGCCACTAACGAAAAATTTCGTCGAGAGTAAAAATGTGAAGGATCGATAAATGGCGATAGGTATCTTCTTCGTTCCACCGTATTATGTTCACCTCGCGCTTTCCCAGAATAGCAACATTAAAGGAACGAGTTTTCATCACGGGAAGGGGTACGAAGTGAACGAGAGTGAGAAATAGAAGAAAAAGACAAGGATGAAAAGAGGGAGAGAGAGAGAGAGAGAAAGAAGGAGAAGAAAGGTAAGACTTGGACAGGCCATGAACGAGATTTGCATATCCGCTGTCAACTCGTTGGACCGGGTGTGCAATAAGCCGCAAGGTTATTCACACTGACGCGACGATCGCTGAATGAGTTTTGTCTCCTTCTTGCTCTACCTTGTTCCTTATACGCGTTTCCGTCTCTTTTCTTTTTCAAATATCTCTCACCTTCTTGCGAGTCGAGAAACTTGGTTCGCTCGGGCGAAAGATTGTAAAAATTGCGAGACGATCCCGAGTGATCGCGACTTACGATTACTTTGGCTAAGTTTCTCCATCATGGAAGATGCCACTATGACCTTTGCACAGATTTATCGAACTTTTAAAACGACGTGTTCTCGCTTCGTTGTTTTTTTCTTTCCTTTTCTTCTTTTTTTTCTTTTTTCTCTTTTATTCTTCCTTCCTTCTTTATTTTTCAAATTGGAAACGTCCATAGTAAAGCATGTGAAACGTTCATTCAAATATTAGTAATAATATACAAGAAAATTAATTACAATTCTCCGGTTACGTCCTACGATATATCTTGTGATTTCAATTAAATTTCGGTATTATATTATTTTATTAACCATCCGTGTATGTAAGTTATATTAGCATGTAAAACGATAGCCACGAGCTATGAATTAATATCATTCATGTATTTTCATTCTTATCGCATGTCTATTACTCGCTCTTGGTACGTATTAATTCAGAAAGCAGGAAATCGGAGAGATTTAATTTGTAACCACAGGAAGGCTATCTCGACGAAAATTTCAAAGGCTCTTTAAAGGACTTTCGGCTTTTCAGGAAACCTTCGAAATCACGTCGGTAGTTTTACGTCGCATTTTCGGAGGCACCCTCACTCTTTTAGTATTGACCATGCCGTCGTCCAATTCCGAGTCGAGCGTTGCAAATCGTACAAATTGAAGGAAGCTTCTAGGCTTTTCGCGAAAATTACTTTGACGTTCCTCCGGAAACTTCTAGAAGAGAAAAAGATACAAAAAGAAAAGAAATAGAGAAAAAGAGAGAAAAATTATAGCGGAAAATGGGAAGAAGCAGAAACATAAGAAGAAGAAGAAGAAGAAGAAGAAAAAGAAAAAGGAAAAGTAAAAAGGAAAAAGGAAAAAAGGTAGAAAAAAGACGACGGAGACCTCGCGTAGATAGAGTTCTCGACGCCATTAAGCGAGTTCAGACACAGTCGTATTTTTTCTCAGCGCTTTCTCCCTTTTTTCTGTAGTCGGGCTCCGCAAGGGATTCATTGTCGGCGTTGGTCCGTACGAGAGAAGGAAGAAGGCGAAACCAACGTTGCACTTTATTTACTGCGAGTGCTCTAACTCAGCCCATGCAGGCTACAAATCGAGTCTTGCCGTTTCGCTTATTTTATGTGTGTTTCTCTCTCTCTCTCTCTCTGTCTGTCTGTCTTTCTGTCTGTCTTCCTTTCTACTTTATTAAAAATCTTAATTAGAAATACGTTATCATACCTAAAAGAGAATACCGACTCAAAATCGAATTAGATCATTTATATCACATCGAAATTAAAAGACCGATTTTCACGTCGAAGTTTTATTTCGCGCAATAGAAAACTTAAATCACGCGAGAGGAAGAGTCCAGAGGGAAAAGAAACTTTTAAGAAAAGAAAAAGGATTCTTTCTCGCGATAAGAAAACGTTAAGTCGTTTCTGCCGCAGACAGAAGCTCGTAGATATCTAGCAACGTTTATAAAGTTTATTCGAACGAGTAGGAGGATAATGGAACAGTGCACAGCACCGTACAGTACGGTGCCAGAGTAGTGAAAGAGGAGGTAGGCATGTAGGTTTTTTTAATGGACAATGTCTAGAAACGACGAAACTCTTGTGTTCGATGCGATGCATCACACAATGGCGTCGCGTAACGCGCTTTAACTCCGTCATCGTTGTCGTCGTCGTCGTCGTAGCTTATTTCTCTGTCTATTATGTCGAAGAAAATGGGAAAACGACAACGACGACGACGACAACGAGGACAACGAGGACAACGACGACCATGACGGCCACGACGACGACGACGACGACGACGACGACGACGACGACGACGACTACGACGACTACGACGACGACGACGACGACGACGACGACGACGACGACGACGACGACGACGTTGGCAAGAGCGATCGCGACGACGACGACGACACCGGAAAGGGAAGTACGAATGAAACGTATCTTTCTACGTCACGTCGTTCAAACTTTCCCGGACTCTGGCATATTCGTTTGCGCACTCGCGTTTCATTGGCAGCAAACCCAGACGCAATCCATTCGAGCTGCCAATGTGCTGGAAATATCGACGGTTCTTCGATGAAAAGGACGTTTGTGCGCGCCACCGTCTATTGCTGGCGATCCTCTACTTTCTCAATCGTACGCAGGGAGAGACGTCGATTATGCGTTGGGTCGAATGAAATGTGAATTCATCGTATGTATGCATGTATGTATGTATGTATATATGTATGTATTTATGTATGTTTTTACACGCGTCGATTAGAAGGTATGATTGCGAAGTCGAAACTGTTGTTCGTTTCACCAAAAGTATTCACTGTCAAACGCCAACGCGTGAAACGTGATCAACTTTGTAAGTAGTTCGTGGAAACAAAAAGTATAAAATCAATATTATCAAGTACTTTGTATTGGAAATATTTTCGTGCTCGATTTACTTAATAGTTTCAGATATCTCTTCATAAAAGTCACGCGCCAAAATTATAATTGAACTGATCATGCAAACTCGTGCATAGAATTAATTCAACGTTTAACTCGACCATGCTTTGTGTTGTCCATTGTTTTCTCGCAAATTCCTCGCAAACGTCCGAACAAAGATACGGAGATAAAAGAAAGGAATTTCCTGTATAAACCCGAAACGAGTCTCTACAATAGCACTAACGGAGAACATAGAGAACGAGAGGGATTGAAAGGCGCACAAAGTTTCACAATTCTACAAAGGATAACGTATTGAACAAATACGGTTGGTCGACTCGCAAGTACGTGACCGTGGCGATGCAAATCGTATAAAACTCGAGAATTCGTTTGCTCGGTATAAAAAGGACGTGACGTTGAATGCGAAGCCATCAAGATTCCTATGTTATATCGTTATATATCAATAATAATTCGCACTCAATAATTCGCTCGCGACGTTCAGCCATAAAATAAAAAAAAAAAAAGAAAGAAAAAGAAGAGAAAAATTCAAGTGGTACAAAGGAAAATCGTAAACGCATTACCACGTTCTTCCAATAATATCCTGAAATAAAAATTCTTAGCCGTCAGAACGATCCACGCGGCTATTTCGATAGATTCGATCATCGTCTCGAAAATTATTCTTCGATTAACGTACTCGCAAAAAGTCATTTTAATTTAAACAATTTATGGAAATATTTTATAAATTAATAATCGAAAGAACAACAAATTACAAATATCTGCATGAGCAATTAAGTATTTGATGAATATTTATTACGATCGATAACTGATCGATTCTCGAAGAGCAGGAAGAAGAAGAAGAAAAAGAAGAAGAAGAAGATTGAGAAAAACGAGGTCGATTTCTTATTGGAACTCGTACGTTACGATATGAGAAAAGATGGCGTCGTTAACGATATACACTTTGTCTTTTTAATCGGTTCACTTCGTCGCGTGGACCAAATAACGCAGCTTTCTCGTTCAGTGAAATATATAATAAAGCGACACACTTTGACGACCGTGAACGCGTAAACGTTCTGTAATTATATCCTCTGCTAAAGGTTTCGTTTTTTCTTTCTAAATTAATATTCCGTTCCACGTGGCCGATGCCATAAATCGTCGGCTTCCCATGGATTCTTCTCACGCTTCCTCCCTTCTCGACGTTGGTGGTTTTCCAACGAGAGAGAAAACGAAAAGGAAAGAACGAAAAAGAGAGATAAATAAATAAAAGAAAAAAAGGAAAAAGAAAAAAGAAAAAACTCTTCGTGAAAGGCGAATTGACGAAGAATTTTTTCATAATTTTTATTTTACACGTACGTCACGCTCCATTTTATACCAACCAGACGTGAGAGAAACGTAGCGCCGGGCTGTTGTGCAATGATCCTGGTCTAATTACTCTTAAAATGTCGAATACGCCGCCGTGAAAATAGATATGTGCATACATTTAAGTTCGTAAATGTAAAAAAAGAAGTGAACATCTAGCGATCATGAAATTTTCATAGTTGTAGAACATGGTCGTAAAATCTTTATAGGTAGATAGTTAAGTAAATACGTAGATATCGATAATGTAAAGTAATAATAAAAACATTTCATAATTTTACAAAAAATTAAAAGCCAATGAGCTAATATAGAAATTTATTATCACAAAAGTAATAGAAAGGAATACCACCGAAGGAGACTCTCTCGCTCTCTCTCTCTCTCTCTCTCTCTCTTCGATCGTGCGTATAATTCCATTATAGTTCGCTTGGTTCGAAACAATGACATTGTGAAATTATCTCGCTTTAAGCAATGAAGTGATTAAAGCGACTAACAGATAGTTTGTGTTTAGAGGAAGTTCGATTAGGCAGCAATTATCGGTCGTGGTTTGACTTAGCGCGAGTAAACGTTCTTCCAAAGAGAATCATCCCGAAGAAAATGAAGAGGAAGGAACATAAGAATTAATTTAAAAAAGCAGAACGCTGTTCCCTCGAGTTAATCGATATCTGTCCTACTGTCCAGTCTCGACTTTACACCGAATCTTTCCTTTCAATTAACTCATTCTCTCTTTTAACCTCAACCATGACGGCAATCGTGCGATTAAATCGGTCAACTTTCGAATTACGTCGACTTTTCGATATATATTTATGTGCCTGTACATAAGTATACGTCAAAAGTTTAATAAGTAAATTTTTCGAGATTAAAGAAAGCGAGAAAGCGCTTCGATGTGCGATTTATTACAGTATTTATAGTCGATCCTTCGATCATATAATTAATAATTTCAATAAAGATGATTATTAAAAATACGAGGAGAATACGAACGATATTATAATCACTTTATTAAAAGCGATGATTCTAACTGAATTATTTGTATATCTTCATATCAAATTCAAAAGCATGACAAGTAACAAAAATGAAGAGATGAAGATGATATGTAACACATTGAGTGAACGTTGTTATTATAGTCACGAAGCGTCGAATTCAAAATTAGCACTTTGCGTTTCAGTACATACATACCGATGTCGATACGCGACCACGAACGATAATTAGATCAAGTTTGACCGTTTATTGGTGTTATAACTTGGGAGCTCACGTCAATTATTGCATACAGAACGCATGTTAATTAGCTCTATGTAAATACGAGGAATACGTAATAGCTCTCATCTGGGAATATCGAGATTACGAGAATTTTCTCTGAATCTGACCAGAAATCGAAGGTTCAAAATGTCCATTGATAGGACCTTTCGGACGCGATCGCAAATACCGTTTATCTATAATTTTAGTCTCATAATTTAATCTGGATCCTATCTCTTTCGTGATAAATCGTATTTCAATTTAAACATAAGATCCATTGATCGAAACCAAAATGGTAAATTTATGATACCTATTAAAGTGCGCCAAAGTTATTATAATATGAACCTTGTATCGACGTTCAAATAGGTAGGAAAGAATTTGTTTTTTGTTTACTATTTGGAAAAGATTTCTCTAAATGAAACTAAATTGGAATCGGAAAGCGTTCCCATGGGTATGCGTTCCATGACTTTTGCAAAAGCGTACTGGGAAAAACAGGGTGGGTAGTAGGTTGTACGTCGATTTGTATCGGCGAGGCACATAGGAAAAGCAATTTTCTGGACCAAAGGGAAAAAAGAAGAAAGAATCGTAGAAACGTTCGAACGATACGAGACTTGTCAATCTATGTGAATAATATTCTATCTCGATTTATCGGCGTTTTTCCGAAAAAAAGCTTATTCCATTAGTCCTCCGTACTTTGGGCAGGTTCTCTTTCCCTTTCTCTCCCTCTCTCTCTCTCTCTCTCTCAACAAACCGCATAAACCATGATATATATTAAAATGTTTCCCTTCATCCTGTCAGATACACAATATTACGACATAGTCTTGATCTATGTAGACGAGAAAATATTATTCTCCCATATGTATGTAATTTCTCGAAAGAAAAACTGACAATCAATTAAAATCACGTCTTCGTGAACCGCAACCCGTTATATTTTGTGATTTTAGAAATTGAAAAAATGCACGCTAAAAATATTCTTGTTTTTTCTAATAACAAGCCTTGCTTCGTGACTATTTTATCCAAATGTATTATTTTCTACGTTCGCTGAAGTAAACCACCGGTAAGATGAAATTATCTGTCATTTAAAGCGATCATGGATAATTTTAAGGTTCGCGAAAAAATATCGATAGCGAATAGTCTCTATTTACTGGAAGCTTCGTAGAATGTCTCTAATAATGATCCACGATATATTTACACGGAAAAAAATAATTTTTCTAAGTCACCGCCTTTCTCTCGGCAAAATCTCTATACGATATCGAGAAAAGATCGTTCTATGTTCTTAAGATTTAAACAATTTCAAGGACATTAAGAAATGCGTTGGACGTCGATACTAATAACGAAAAAAAAAAGATTTATGTGAAATAATAGAAACAATTTCGTGGAAAACAGAGAGGGCGATGAAATAAAATAAAAGGAAGACTAAGTTTCAAGCTAAGGAAAAAAAGAGAGAGAGAAAGAGAGAGAGAGAGAGAGTTATATAAAAAAGAGCATCAAATCCAATCAAGCGGTTAGATCTAGAACTCGAGAGAAAGCAAGGAGACGATATCTGTTACAGGTTACCGTCAAAACTGCCAATTAAAACGAAATGGAAGGCTAATGAACAAAAGCTCGAACGTAATCCGGGTGTGCGTGGACCTATGATTAGAGCGTCGCGCAAAGTGGTTTTCTTCGGCTGGCCTCGGACCAAGAGAGATAATAATTGGCTGCGGGGCCAAAGACGACGATGGAGAAATGCTGAGGGAGAGGGAGAGAGAAGATAGAAGGGGATATTATCCCAGGAACGCCGCCGAGAGGGACACCTAGGCGTCCGGCCAACTTCCAAGGCTGTCTCGAAAAGCTCGCGGCGTCTACTCGGTACGCCGCACGATAGTTGTCGAGTCGCTCACCTGCAACAGAAAAGAAAAAAAATCGATGGTAAGTATGTGAAGAACAGTGGCAAAGAGGGAACGAGAAAGATAGATAGATAGATAGATACAGAGAGAAAGGGAGAGAGAGAGAGAGAGAGAGAGATTTAAATGGTGTTCCAGAATCCCGGACGAAAAATTTATCATCCATCCCAAACAATTCCTTTTGATTTATCGTTCAACTTCTTAAAGAATAATGTAGGGTAGATAACATTGGTAAAGGAAAGAATTTAAGAAAAATGAAGCAATAATCGGCAAGAGGAGTTACTTGGCATAATAATATACATATTGGATTTTTATCCAAATAACACCAGTCTTGATTGCGAGTTTGATTTTAATCAAAAAGAAAATAGGTAAATTACACGTTACTTGATATAAAGATGGCTGAAAGGAAATAAAAGTTAATTGTAAGGTTTATCGTTAGGCTTCGATCTCTCCCGATGCTCACCTTCCTACGACCTTACTACGACTGCCTCGAAATACAGCGCGACTGTTTATCATGGATATTCTTCGAAATATTCGTCATTGTTATTCTAGGAATTAATTTGTAAACAAACAAATATCATTTGTAATAACGCGTTAGATCGTGAAAAACACAGCTTCTGCTAATATCGTAGAATTGATTTAAAATGGCGAACGAAAGAAATGAAGGAAACGGTTAATTGCACGATTCGAATATCGTTACTCTGTATTCATCTAGAAAACTATTAATTATTTGGTCCGATCAAAGAAGTACCTTGCTGCTCGTTATCGCGTTATCGCTTATTTGCCGAGAGCGACGAATGAGTGGCACTTCCCTCTTTTCCCTCATTAGAATGCATTTATACGAGATACGAATTAAGAAATAACAAGAACTATTTCATTTTGCGAGCGACCGTAATTATACTTTAAAGAGCGTCCGTGCTAATTGCGAAAGTTACGAGAGGTGAAACGACACAACGATGTATATATAGACATATATCGTGTAAATTGTCCACAACTTTATATAAAAATCGTCAAAGAAAAAATATAATAAATAACGAATAAAATAACGTTCATAAAGCTAATTGAAGAAAAAATAAAATGCGACGACACTTCGATTTTATATTGTTTTTTATTCCCGTTAAAAATAGATCATAAAAATCGCATTTCTATGGCTTCTGCGTTGAGAAATGTTTTACAAATAAACGTTTAATCATATCCTATTGCGTTGAGCACACACAAAAACTTCGCACTTCCCGGTTTGGCGAATACTATATTTTCCCAACAAACAGTGTGGTCTCGAACAATTAACGGGTGTTGACAATCGCATGCATACAAATCATTGCTCGGTATATATTGTACATATGTATGTATTCTACATCTCCTTTTACATTGGACCAACACAAGATTAATTACGGTAACTTCGAGAAGAACGATCATGAAAAAAAAGGAAAAAAAAAGAAAGAAATCAATGCAAGAAAAAATGAAAGGAAAAAAAAAGGAAAGAAAGAGAGAAGTAATAAAAGTCAAGCAATTTAAAAGAGACGAACGGTGGAAGATGAAGATGTAATTTTATTGAAAGAAATGGAGACGAAGAGAGAAAGGAGCAGAAAAGAAAAAGAAGAAGCGAGGTTGGTCAAACAAAAGAGCAGCTCGGAATGACAGTGCGAATTGTAGAGCGCACAATAATCGTTCATGTAACGTATAATAAGTTTGTGGCTACAACGATATTGCTTCGAGCTCGACGATAAAGCGAGAAAAGAGTTCGATGACAGGAGAGAAGAAAGTACAGTGAGATGCATTAATGACGCATAGTGGGATATCCCTTCTAGTTCGCCAAGCTTCTTTTTCAATATGTCTTCTGTTACCCCCAGTAAGCGCCATTAATGGACTTCACTGTACACTGCGACCATTAATAATACATGGCGTAAATCTCTCTTCATCTGCAGCAAGAGAAAGTTCCTTCTCATCGTGTATTATCACAATTATATTATTACGATATATATATATTATTTAACAACGCTGATTTTCCAAAAAAAAAAAAAAGAAAATTTATGTAGTTCTCTATGTAAATATATTTTTAATGAAATTGTATAGGTCATTGACTTATTATTTTTATTAAAAGAGGAATATCTTCTAAATTGAAAATCGTAGAAATATATATACCGTTTTAAAGAAAAAATATTTTCTTATTTCTTCGTTACGTTATTAACAATCATTCCAAATTTTGTATAAACAAAAAATTTATATTATAAAAAATTTGCATCACAAATAATTCTTTAGTTTTTAAAATTTATTCTTCTATATTTTTTTTCAACAATTTATTCTAAATAATTTTTTAAAGTTTATTGAAGTTGACTTTTCTTTTTTTCTCCATTAAATTAGTTACATTTGATATAAACAATTCAAAATAAACAATTGTTCGAATAGATTTAGCTCTTCTTTCTTACTTGATTTATCGATTAATGCAATGGGATCTAGAATATATAGATAGTGTGATTCGAATGCACCTAGAACAGATTCCTTCAAAGGGAAAAAGAAAGAGTCTATGAATTTTTGAACGATGTACATATATGCATCCTTGTTCGCTTTTGTGGCTTACTGTGTACAACTTTGAGAAAGTGAGAGAGAGAAAGAAAAAGATAGACTTGAAACCTCGGAGAAAAAGCAATGAATTATTCATTGACTTTTATTATCATTATATCTGCTTTCTCTATCCGTGCCACAACTTCAGAGTCGTTGTTTTCGAACGCAAACGCGACATTTCTTTCTCGTTTTCTTTTTCTTTTGTTTTCTTCGAATTCGATATATACATACATACATACATACATACATACATATATATATATATACACACCACACTTTTTTCTCGTTTCATCTTTCTCTCTATTTTCTCTCCTCTTTCCTCTTTTCTTTGTTTGTTTGTTTGTTTTTTTTTTTTAAGAATAAAACGAAAGACTATGTATTGCTTTCGAGTTCCAGTATTCTCTACTTCCTTCCTTCCTTTCGCAACGTTGCAAACAATTTTGTCGACGTAACCCTACCGGATGTACTTCTTCTTCGTTTCTTTTCACAAGGAAAACTCAAGAACCACAGAAACAAGTAAAACGAGTCGTTGTGGTAACGTCAAACAAGTATTATACATTTTAACTTCAATTTTATAGTAATGAGAATCCGCATTATTTCCTGAGACATTACAAATAAATCTGCCAGTTCTTTTTACTTTAGTTCTTTAAGTTAGTTATTAATATTGAATTAAATTATCTATAAGGATTGAACTATTTCAATGACAACAGACTAATCCATTGTTCATTTATTTGAATTCTCAACTATAAATTACATAGTAGAAAAAATGAGAACTCGAGTCGATTAATATAAAATAAAAATAAAATCTTAAAAAGCACATAAGAGAGTTCTGAAAATTAGGCCAGCCTTTAAGGATTAATAACAACCTTTCAAAAGCATCATCTTGAAACATACGCGTCTTACTTTTCACGAGTCGATCTGACACACGAGATTTAATAAGCCTCGATTAACCTTCCGAAAGCTTGTAATTATTATCTATAAGTAATATCGATTCGATATTACCTTGAGATTTATTAAAGAAATTCCGTCTTTCATAAATTCTGAAGATCCTTCGTCAGATCCAACCGTCCATCCCTCTTCTTTCTTTTTCCACTTTTTTGTAAACGTCTGTTGCTTTTTTGATTCACTATGATTTATGTCTCGTAGGGCTTCGTCTTTTGTGTTTCCCTGTCTCGATCATCATACCACTCCAAAAACGACCGATCAAAACGTAAGCAAATTCATCCAGAATATGCTGAAATTTTCTTTCATGAAGATTATTGAATTTGAAGAATAGAAAAGTGAAACGTTAAAAAATTCGGACAAGTTGCTTGCTTGAAAAACATTTTTTACTAAACAAAAAAGAAAAACCTCTATAAAAAAGATACAAAATAATTCAAATAAACTGCGATAGAAACTAACTTCTGTTACACTTGCATTTAATAAACCTTCGTTTATCAAGCATATCTAATCGGATTATCTTTATGTACTATATTAATATTTTCCTTCGGTATTGCGAATCTCGGGTTTTTGCAGTTTTCATTATGAAACAGAATTAAGTAAAATCGTAAATATACCTAATTATAATGCGTTCGTGAATAACGTAAAATAAATCTGATAGATTCAAGATTATTTTTATCTTGAGATTCTTAACGAAAGCTTATCATAAAAGATATTGTTATATTTACATTATATTATACTTATATCATATCATTATCTGTTGTAGAAAGAAAAAAAGAAGAAAGAGAGAGAGAGAGAAAGAGAAAGAGAGAGAAAGACAGAGAGACAAAAATAACTACTTTCGTTTCTAAATATGCAAAATATGTATGAAAATCGTCCGTCGAGAAGTTTAACGATTTATGATCATCCTGGTTGTCTTGATTAATCCTTGGTAGTAGAGAAATCTGGTTGACTGGAAAGCCGTGATAAACAGGTGGTCGTACCACCGGGATTCCGTGGGTCGAAGCAACGAAGCTCGCTTTCGAAGATGCTCGTTGAAAATGGAACAGAGCATCGGAGGATTTATGGTCGGCCGTCTGTCTCGATTAAATCGTTGTTAGCTCGTTGAACACGCGCGTTCACGATTTGTGCGTACTTTCGAGATAAACGTTTAAATAATTTACTTCTATTTGTATCTAACGAAAGGTGTATATCTCCATTTTTAAATGGAGTATTAAAAGTAAGTTACAAATTAATTTATAAATAAGAAAGAGAGAGAGAGAAATTCGTAGGAAAGAAGGAAGGACTGAGGATCAGAAAGGAATATCGAATAGCAGATTATCGAATATCTTCTAGCAGATTAATATATAAAGAAAATTTCTGGATTTTATAGATTATTATACAGGTTACGATAAATGTTCGATTTTGTACGCTCCATCTTGTCCGTATCGAGTATAACTAAACAAAGTACGTAAGGTCATAGAAATAGTAAACAAAATCAGCCATTCGTATAACAATTACATCCGGCCAAAGTGTTTTTGTCGTTGACGGAAAAGACCATGAAAAGCAACGTTAACAAATTATCTGGTATACATACGTATGTATAGTTGGTAGAAGCAGCTGCTTTGAAAACATATTGCGCGAACTGAAAGGAGCCGGTACGATGCGACCGCGCGAAGGTCAGTCAAAGTGCCGCAATTATCAGCTGCCATTACCAGCTGCAACGCTTCGTAATGGCTAAGGGTATGAATTTTGTCGCTTGTTTAACATATTTCAAGCGTCAGACGAGGGTCGCGACTCTCGCGCTCATAACTATTTGTCATTTGCAACGATAATGGCACACCGCGACGATGTGTAATATTATGTAAATAACCTTTTGCCAACGTCTCAATCTTCCGTTACGGCCTTCCGTCTATATACAACATCGTGTTATATACTTTCATCGTGATGCCAATAATCCTGTGAAGTCTAAAGAATATATAAATTTATTTTGTTCTCTGACTTATATACTAAGCTTCGTTCGTGCGAACTGAAAATTTTGAATTAAATACATTAGCAACAATTCGTTCGAATTGATAAATTAAATACATTCCTAACGATACGTTCTAAATGTATATGCATAAGTTTTCGTCGCACGAACCTTAAGCTCTCTTTCTGTTTATACATATACGTGTAATCTAGTTAAATGACCGATCGTTGCTTCGTAAACGTATACGTAACAAGAGCCTCGCGCTAATTTTATACTACTCCCTCATGAATAGAGATATGTGAAATTGCATCTGCTGCTTGCAGCTGGTTGATAAAAGACGACCGATAAAACACCATAACACAAGGTCGACATCTATTTATATACATGTAAACGTACGTTTCCTCGTCTATGCATGTGCATCCAGAGAAATAAGTACGGATTATTTTTACAGGTCAAAGTTCACGTTGTTGCTTCGTCGTTCGCCGGACCTCCGCAAGGTTATTAATCAAGTCAAGAATCTTTGAGATTCGAGAAACTGGTTAGATAAGGTGATTTTAATGAACGTTGGATTTTTTTTTTTTCAATGGAGAAGTTTTCGCAAGGGCTGATCTCGTCGTCGACTTTCAAATTCGCCTTTACTCAAGCAACCTTCGTTGTGAGCCATAAATATGCAGCGAGTTTTTTCTTTCGCGTTCAAAACGTGGCTTATCAACGGGGAACGTTTTATTTCATGGATCACGGCCAAGTTTCGAATCCTGTTGAAAAGTTTAATAAAACGATGCAAATCATATTGAAGTCGGTTAAACTCGTCTTCTTTTGTCTTTTATAATTAAAAAAAAAAAAAGAAAGAAAGAAAAAGCAAAAGGAAGTAATATCATCTCGTTTAACTCGGATATTCTGCAGTTCTGCAAAATTAAAGTAACAGCATTATAAACACTCTACACGCCACACACAAGAATGATCGAAGTTTCTCTCTCTCTTCCTCTCCCGTTCTCTCTCTCTCTCTCTCTTTCTCTTCCTTGCTTTTTCTTTATAAAATCATAGAACTCGACCATAGTAATTACGCCTCGTTCATAATAGAGTTACGAGTGGAACTCGTTAAAAATGGGATGAGCGGAAGAATCTAGAAAGAGAAAGAGAGAGAGAGAAAGAGGGAGAGTGAGAAAGAGAGGAGAGAGAGAGAGAGAGAGGGAAAGAGAGAAAGAGAGAGAGAGAGAGAGAAAATAAAATAGAGGAAGAAGAGACAGGCCTATGTGATTTTCTACAGACTAATTCAACTTTTTTAGTAGTAGTTTTATTCGGCTAAATGTTCGAAAGGATTCTCTTGGCTTTCCGCTAAATACCGCTAATTTCACGGTCTGTGTGATCCTTTCCTCTCCGTTCCTCCTCTTTCCTTTTCTCTCTCATACTGTAACTTGAAATGGAATTCAACGGAAGTTACAACGATTCTAGGAAGCAATCGTGGAAGACACGACGTCGACTACTGGCGATTATACTTCCGTTTTCTACCGTGAATTTTGGTCGTTTTCTGCTTTCACAGATGAGCGAAACAGTATAAAAGTAAAATCGTTAGAGTTCTTTGATTTTATAAATTTCATATTAAAGTACATTAAATTTTATCCAGGTGAAATCAAGTCGTTCGAAAATTGAATTCTTCTATGCCAGCATAATGTGTTAACAGCTTTAACGTTCATACCTTATTCGTTCTCGTCAATATTATCGAGTTAAAAAGCTCGTCTACCTGTTATCTGAAATGTTCTCGTGGAAAGACGAGTACCGGAACGTCCATTTCGTTGGTGAAACGAAAGAGGAACGGAATGCCAAATTGCTCTTATTTATTTTCGAATTTTATTCGGCTCGCTCCCGAATAAAAGGAAAAAGAAGAACGAGTCGATCTCGCTTGGAACGGAAAGCAAGAGACGGGTTACGCCCCGAGCAGCGCTCCCGGTGAAATATAATGGCGCAAATCGATTTTTGATCGTGCTTTTTATCGGCCGCGTGGATCCCTCGGATAAGACATCACGTTTTTTGTCCATCGTTCGTCCCAGCTCGATCGAATCGGCCGGCATCTCTCGAACAATACACTGGCGCGCCTGTCGAGAAGAGAGAGAAAGAGAGAGAATAAAAGAGTGCGAGAGAGGGAGAAAGAAAGAGAGAGAGTAGAGAGAGAGAGAGAGAGAAAAAAAGAACAATTTCGTTGTCGTTTTATCGATGAGAGAGCGTAACGCGGACTCGAGAAAAACCTCGAATTCCATCAAGTTTTTCATCCACGAATTCCTGCGGATGATATGGAAGTAGTAGAATAAGAAATAATAATCATTAAAAATCGTACAGGATATTAGAATATGTTACGTCATTAATCAAATATTATACTTCCTTTTATGAATTTAAATAAAGAGATTCGAATAAAGATGGATCAACAAATTCTAAATAATATTTAGAAAAAAAAGAAGGAAAAAAGAAGAAAAAGAAATTGTTCAGGATATCGAAGGAAATCGTGATATATCGATACATCGATGGAGACGGAAGCTTCAACACTTTTCTGAAAGCGAGTCATCGAGCGTATTGCTATTTGCGTAGTAAACGCATATGTATAGACGGCGAAGAGGAAATCCGGAAATCGACGTAAATCTAGCGATGCCTTTCAATATATGCCGGCGACGTTACACGTAGATCGAGAATCTGCCGCAGACAGATCGAAAAAGCAAAACGACGTGTTTGACGAAAGTTCACCTACATGCTCGGTTCAGATACTCGAATCTGAAAGAAATCAACTCTGAGAAAGTATTCTACGTCTACTCTTTCTTTCTCTCTTTCTCGCTCTCTCTTTCTCTCTCTCTCTCTCTCTCTCTTTCTGTCTATATGTCTGTCTGTCTTTCTCTCTCTCACTTCTGTAACCTCTTATTATGCCGTCCTTGTCGCTTGGGATACCTTAAATCTCGCATGTCAAAGAGATAGCGGGTTTTATTGTTGTACCAAGCCTACCCTCCCCCCTGTCCGAGTGTTCCACTTCGCGACTTCATTTTTTGCTGACTCAATCGATATCCTGTTCGTTGTTTAACCTTGTATCTTTTACGAATGTTACGAATGATATATACATAAGTACATACTTCTTAATATTTAATAAGATTTATCTTCTTAAATATTCATTTCTATCTTGCATTTTTTAATAAATTAAACAAACGAAGCGATCACGTCTTTCAATTTCTTTCTCTCTCTCTCTCTCTCTTTCTCTCTCTCAATATATATTTTTCTGACTATTTTTTGAATATTTTATATGAAATTTAATGGCAAAAATTTGTGAGAAAAAAAATGTAAAAGGAAATGGATCGTTCGAAAGGAATTTACGTTGGTTTAACATGTCGATTACACAGGATAATATTCGAACTCACGAAAAGTCAATGCTACAAGCAAATGACACGTGCATGTATGTATCAGTCGTTACGTTGGTTCGTAACACAGCGTACAAAGATTTACTGAAAATTTGCTACCTCACCCTCGTGACAAGGTGCGCTGAGTATACGTGTGTACACGAATGTAGTAGAATAGTAAATAAACGCATGCACTACATCGGCCAAATTTCACGCGTGCGGTCAAAGCTAAACACGCTTGAGAAAATCGCCATATATACCAAACTTCATCGCGAAGCGTTATGTTTGAAACATATCTTTTACTTTTTATTCTTCTTTTTTTTTATTTTTTATATAGATTATTAGAAAATTAATTTTAATATTATCAGACATTGTTATTGGACACGTAATAGCACATAGATATGTAGAAATATTTTTTTTTCACATCATCTACCTCTTCATTTGCGAAAAACTCATAAACGAATTTTTTTAAAACATTAAATCGATTCTATTGATTCTTTAGTTAGTATTCGTTCATTTCTATTGAAATAATGTATACTGAAAAAAGGTGGATACTGTAACAATTATTAACAAAGTATGACAGCAATTAAGTTGGATATTTTCCTCGTCCTTCATTATTATTGCGACTGTACTTTTATGGATCGGTAAATATATGAAACAGTGCATGGTATATTACATCGAGTTAATTAGTAGAAGCAACTAGGAACATACGACGTATTTGTTTAAGTTATTTCAACGTATCGATCGGTGCTCGCCGAGAGAACGATATTCAATTCTAACGAATGTTTTTATTGCAAACTCGGTTGGGAGACGAAAAAAGAATAAGAACATTTTTCATTAAAGTAGTATTCGATATAACATTCGGTGCATGCATATTGCATATACATTTAAGTGCATACACGTGTACGTCTAAATAAGGAAATGAAAATATTTATTTTAAGTCGTACAATAGCCCATCATTGACAGGTCATTGTTGATCTTAATACAAAAAAAAAAGAAAGAGAAAAAATATCTGATTCTTTTTTATTTCTATCACGTTATCCGTTATACCCTTTCTCTCGTTTTAGGCAATTATAATATTTCAGTAAAAAAATATATTTGTTTAGATCTTTTTCACAATTTAATGTCGTATTTAACTGAAAATTTAACTGAAAGAGCTTGACAAATAGTTCACATTTATTAGCCGGTTATCTGTAGGATGTTTAATTAAAATTTTTTGTATCACGAAAATATGATAGCAACGGTCGGCACAACCCGACAACAAAAACGTGCTTCGAGTCTTTTTGTTCGGTTACCACGAAGTCGAGAAAGCGAGAAAATTAAGCGACATCTCACTTACGCAAAACGTTGTTCCTGGATGAAAATATCTTTCCATCTCTCTTTGTCTCTCTCTCTCTCTCTCTCTCGCTTTTCTTTTCTCTTGCCATTTTTCTTTCTTTTGAAAAACATTTTTTATATTAAAATCTCGGTAATTATACGTGCAGAACTTTATGAATATCACAATGTGTATTCTTCGGTTTTCTTATTTTATTCGAGCAATGCTTGTTCAAGACTCCAACGACGAATAATCTATCCATCAGCTTCTCTTCTTTTTCCTTCCTTCTGCTTCCTTGACCGAGATGTTTACTCGCGACAAACATCTCGAGGGACGAAAGGCAACACTCGTTCGAACCGACGAACAACGTGGGATGGTCCGATGTTAAGAAGCATAAAACGATGATGCCGATGGAACAGGTCTATTTTTTTTCTCGATTCCTTGCTTCTTGTTTCGAACATACGATGCGATACATCAATACAAATTTAAACATTATTTTAACGTATTCGATCGATCTGTTTGATACTTAATCTATACACCATCGATAGCTGGGTTACGTATAAATCTATCTATAATATATAAAGAACAAAAATATTCGAAGACTAGACAATAGATTAATGTAATTTGTAAATTCAAGTATAGTTATTATAGCGTAACGTAATACGATCTTGATGATAATTAATTTATTAAAAATTACAGATACGAAATGAAACTTAAAGACGAGAAGTCGGTCAAACTCATTTACGATGGAAATTCAAACGTCCATGGCGAATTCGAATAAACGTAGATCTTTCAGGAAGGTTGCGTTCCATCGAAATTGTTTTTCTATCCTTTCGCTAGAGGCAAGAGTACATTTTGTGGTAAAGGCGTCCACGAAACGAACCGAGATTCTTATTGGCTAGATTCTCAAAGGAACGATTCTTTTCATCCTGTCGCAACCCATTCGTGTGATAAATCGTGGAAGGTCGTCCCTTCTGTCGCCCTTCGTCCAAAAACCATAGAGGTCCTTTCTCTACTCTTTTATGTAAGAACATGAACGTTCGGGAACCCAATGAAAATTTCGTGATCTCGAGGAAAAAAAAAGAAATAAAAGATAATCGGTGATACGTCTCGTTAAAATTCCGCGTGCATGGCAGTGGATGGCAGTGAAGATAATAAGAGATATGAATCTACGTATTTCGTGTCTAATGTCACGTAAATATGTTCTGAAGTTATCTGATTCAAGCTTCTGTCAAAGATACGACATATTATTACTAGGATCATTTTTCAAAGACAATTATGAATACAAGAAACTTTTTATACCTCTGCTCATTCTCTTATTACGAAAAATGAAGAAAAAAAAATACAAATAATAAAAATCTCTGTTATGAATTTAATTTATTAATTCGTGAAAAAAAGAAAAAAAGAGAAAAACGAAACGAAAAGGAAAAAAAAAAATCCATCCACGATATTAAAAATGAACGAAATAATTAAAGTTACTAGCGAGATATTCGCGGTATAGAGGACGCTCGTCAAAAAGCCATCGTTATGTCTTTTAATATAATTTTTCAAGCTCTCAACTATTTTCGAGGCACAAATCAAATTCAAGGGAGTGCTCTGCCATGCGCATAATACAATAGAAAATCCTTCGGAAGATTGTCCGACCCGTATTATATTTAAGTGAACCGTATGATTCCATTCTTGAGAGAATTCGCTATAATTTGTTATCGTCCGAGACACGATCCTTCGTCCTGGCTACCGAGATCCTTGAAACAAAACAGAAGTGAAAAGAGACAATAAGAACGGACAAGTAAACCGAGAGAAAGTGAAGAATATTATTTGATCGTGAGGGAGGACGGCCAACAAAGAGATATGAGCTGAGAACGAGTTGAGAGAAGAGAGAAAGAGGGAGAGAGAAAAAGAGACAGAGGCAAAGAGAGGGAGAAGCAGTTACGAGACATCTTAATGGTTTCTATTCTCCTGCGAGATGCAAAGCGCTAAGTCACCTTCACACTCGTCGATGGCGCCTAGCCTGCATATCAATGCACCTCCGGCTTCTTTCTCATTTGCATGCCCCTACCCTTCTCTCTCTCTCCCCCTCTTTCTTTTTCTGTCTTTCTTGTTCTCCATCTTTCTTCCTATTCCTCTCTCCATCTTTTTTCAACTTCTGGACGGAAGCAACTACGAGAAGCCGCCATCCACACTGGCATTGGGTTATCCAGAAGATTCGACTTCAGCGAAGCGTTTCTTTCTCTATCGTGAGCTTTGATAAGATAAGAAATAGGAGAAAGAAAACCGTGCAAAAGAAGACGTATGGTGGGAAAGATTGAATTTAAATGCCGTTCTAGAAGGTGGAACGAACAGAAAACACGCGTTTCTATCTCGTACTCGAACTTTTCTTCCGACTATAGAACGAACTTTTCTTTCAACCTTCTCTCACTCCTTTCTCTCTCTCTCTCTCTCTCTCTCTCTTATTTTCTATGATCCTTACTCTCTCAACGAGGAGACTATGGAAAAGTCACGACGAGGACCACGCCCGTTCGTCGTTGGCGCGAATTGCCGAGGATGACTGGGAAAATTAATTAGATGAAATTTCACCCAAGAGAATCTGTTCTCCCTCTTTCTCTTTGTCTCTATCTCTATATCTTCTCCTTTTCTCTCTAATACTCTTTCCTTCTCTTCCTCTCTTTTCGTTTGGGTGAAACGGACGAAAGCTATATATACGAAGAGCTCCGACGACTCTGGCTCCTAACTATGTTTGCTCACTGGAAGTACGACCTTGATGTGTTGCCTAAGCTTCTTCGAAGGGACGCCAGAGATTCAGAGAGGATTCACTATGTTTCCACCTCGGCTATTCGCGACCGACTAAAGACCTGTGTGGTTGTCTCTCTCTTTCTCTCTTTCTCTCTCTTGTTTTCTTTTTTCTCTCTTGTTTTCCTTTTTCTCTCTTATTTTCTTTTTTCCTTCTTGTTTTCCTTTTGGTAACGTACAAGTCTCTAGATTCCACATTTAGGTAATGTTCTTTTTGCTTTTCTGTTTATACTTCACGACCAGGAAGAAAGACACGCAACAATATAGCTATGAAAATTTTTTTAAAGGAGAAGAATAATATAGTTGTTTCTCTCTCTCTTTTTTTTTTTCGGAGTACGCGTTTTAATTCATTTCCATAATTTTAACGTGCAATTTGCTGTACGTGATAAAGCAAAGATTTAAGCCACGTGTAATAATTTTTTCACGGACATTAATTCTTTATTTATATCGTCTACATTATGATGCATATCTACTCATCTACTCATAGGTGTACTATGTACTGTGTAGCTATGTGAAATTGCTTCGGGCAGTATTTTCCGGTAGAGTGGTGATGCGAACGAGCCAAGCGAAGTTTACTCATGGAATCAAAGTTTTAAGACCGCGATACGATGGTAAAGATACGAAGACTTTCTGTGTGGGTGTATTTGGACATTCTACGAAAAGCGAAAACGTGTGGAAGAAGGTCGAATTTCTCCAAGACGACTGAGTATATGCAGTTACGAAGAAATGACTCCCATAAAATATTTTGCGACAAACGAAGAGCTAGAGGCTTAACGTTGCTTTTAAAAGTACGTTTTTTCTTCTTTCTATCTTTTATTTACTTCGGTTTTTCTCTACACTTTCGAGTTGATGTTTTTTATCGAACGTTTTAATTTTAACGTTAAGTTAACCTCATGCTAATGAATTATTCAAGATTTAGTTTGCGTAAAAAGCAAGACATAGTATTTATAATTTGTACAATAACAAAAATATTTTATTATGTCAAAAATTAATGAAATAGAATTAATGGTCGTTTTGAGAACAGTGACGAGCTTGCATCTTTAATCCATACATAAACTAGTCACGGTATTAATTGTAAAAAGTATGAACAATAAGAATAGTCGCATTTTAAAGTATATACCCGTTCATTGAAAGTAGGTAATGGCAAAACGTACGTAAGTTTTTTTCGTCGCGAGAATATAAAATGTGTCAAGTTTTGAACGCAATTTTACAGTGTAAAATAATGCTCTTGATGTACGTATTTTCTGTTCTTTTGCTCTCGCCTTCTGCTTCCCCCACCCTCTTATGAACGCTACTTTAAACGTAGGAAAGCGTGGAGGATGGCCGTTGCGAGAAGGCGCCGTAATGGCTGATGCAAATGTAACGTGTTGCGCGCAAAAAACTGGAATCATTTGATTACCGCGCGGGATAAAAATACAATTTACATAAGCAACGATTGTACCATTCCGTAAATGTACATATAAGTATAGAACGAGGAAGAACATGCTAATACGTGAAATGACTGAAATGTCGCATGGAAAAGAAAAGCCGAAGAAAATGTGACATACTTTTCCTGAATGATGTAAAATGTAAGTAAAGCAGAAAAAACATTAGGCTCACAAATGAATTTTTTTTTTTTGTATGAAAGGAATACTTCAAATTTTTTGGATCCATTGATTATTTCTGCTGCAACATTTATCCTTTTATATACAATAAAATTTTCAATAAGAGTATTTTAAAAAAAATTTTAAGTTATTTCCTTTGACTCATCCATAGCGAATTAGGATATGAATTTATTAACTCTAGTCGACTCGATACTGTTACTCAGTAACTGTGAAAGACAACGAAGCTTTAAATAACAATAGACCGGGATTGTACGTTAAAAAGCGTCTACGACATCGTTTTACTTCTAAGAAAAACAAAAACCCTCGTCGAGGAGGGTCCTACAACGAGCCATTGAGTAGATTAATATGAACCTCGAGACTCGAACGGGACAGTGAAAGAGCAAAGAAGGGAGTGAGAGAGAAAGAACCGAAGAGGAGGAAAAAGGAAGTTGTCGGAAGGGGATTAATAAATGATGTTGGCTGATAGAGAGGTACCAAGCTCCATCGTTTCTTTTCATAGGAAGCATGATTTTTAACGGCACAGGATCGCTCGAACTCAAGTGGATAGAACTCGGTTAGGATCCAATTCACGGTTGAAAGGTTTTGCCTTTCTTTATTTTTCCACGATAAGACTCGTTAATTCGAAAAATACAGAAAAAATAAATTTTCTTGCATAAATAAACATTCGTTTCTCTTATTTCTTTTTTTCTCAAAATACCAATGCCGTTTATCGTTTATACTCTTACGAATAATTTAAATTAGAAGAGCACGATGTTCCACTTTCAAATTAGATCGAGCAGTGATACACTTTTAATAAATTATTAACGCCTTTGAAAGCTATTTAAAATGAAATTAAGCACCTTCCACTTCTATCTCTGTTTCCACTGAGACGTATGGTTAATGAAGACACGAAGATATGTTGAAGTTCGTTAAGAGAATTTCCAGAGACGTCAAACGTTGCTTCGTTTAGCTCAGAATTCGTTTGTAAAAGATACACACGTTACGGTAAGGGTAGGAACACCGAGTTCTATGGACTTTCATGGCCGCATTCCGCGCTCGATATGTATACCTACAATATATGCATATACTGGGAAATACGTGACGTTTACACAATCTCACACGCAGCTCGCATAAACGCAAGCGCTTTGCCCGATGTCTGTGGGTTGTTCCGTCGATCCATCCATTCGGAGCCCTTGAGGCAACAACGATCGACCGATACACGTAGGAATGTTATGGTCAAATAGTCAAAATAGCTATCGAGCTTTGCAGTCCCCTCTGACCCTATCGATATGTTCCCTTTACCCCTTAGGATATATGTATATAGACATATTCTATTTATCGACCGACATCAATATTTTCGATCAACTAAGAATGGCTAGATTTAGTTATACTATTAGTCAAAGAAACAACATTTCAATTTAGTTTTTCTTTTTTGTTTATAAAGAGTTAACGAATTTTAATTACTATAATACGAAATAATTACTATGTCAATTTACAAGCGAGGTATGTACTACGTGTTCGATCTATAATAAACTTTTCGTATATCTGTGATTCTGATTCGGTTAAACCAATGATTATTATTGCTGATTTTTCAATGTCATATGCAAGTTTATCGTATAATTTCAGACATGAGTAGTATTAGTTTTATAATATAATGTCTTAATTCTCAAAAGTTTATTTTTTATTTTTATATGCTTCTATCAATCAACGACGTTGCAATTTATTTCATACTTTATCGAATGCGTTAACGTCGGTCTATTTTACAGAAAGTTCGTTGCTTTAACGTTATAAAAGGTATTCTTTCTTTACCACGTTCAGAGGGTACTGTCAACTTTTTTAATGAGTTACACTCAGCCCCAGACAAATCGCTATTACGCATAACACCTCTTCGTTGCAGGCCAAGAGAGGAAAAGACAAAATATATATGCGTTCCGCGAGATGAGTTAGACGCGGTAATAAAAGGAGAAACTTGAAAAAATCACAGAGAGATCGCTAGAATTTTAAAATGTCACTCGTACAAACGCGTCTACCAACACGCGAACGCGCGTTGAATTTTTATTAAAGAAAAATATTTAACACTTTTTAAAACAACTTTTTAAAGATAAAAATAATAAAGAGAGTTATAAAAATATATAATTATAAAAATATATAATAGGCATGTCATATACATATATACAAACGTACATATATAGGTGTATATACACTATATATGTATGTTTGTAAAATCTCAAAAAAATTAATATGCGAAATTCTTACAAAATTATTCATCTTTCACGTTTTGTTCATAGACAGTGATTTATAACTCGCAAAATAATCTCTCATATAACAATGACAAAAGCTTACCCATCGAAATCCAGATAACTTTATAGAAACGGTTACTTCCATTACGTCGCCGTTAAAGGGGCGACCTTTCAATCTCGGAAGTGGATTCAACGGGGGCGTACTTACGTAACGACGTCGTTTGTAAACGAAAAGACCTCCCATCATGAGTCTCGCATCACCTGACGCATCGGGTCAGCGAGAATCCTTCCTCTCAGCCTCTCATCTTTCACTCTTTTTTTTTCCTTCCACCTTCCTTTACCGTTTTCTATTCGATCTATCGATTGACCAACGAACAAAAATGAATTTTTTTTCCATGTTTTCTTTCATTCGTACTCTTGAATTAACTTCCTTTCACTGTTTTCCTCTATTTTATTTTTATACGTTAAGAAATAAAATATCGAACACGTCGAATTAATGAAGATCAAGAAAATAGAATATCGCAATTCGATACTTTAGTATTTCATTGGGATATTCTATAATTATTCAAAGTTTTTCCAATTCGAACGATCGTCGAGAGAATTTTCTAAAATCGCTATGTTTAACGATGAAAGCAAGGGAAAGGAGAAGAAAGAAGTCGTCGTTATTCTTTGAGAAAAGGAAAAACCTTTACAACATGCAACTAGTTCCCTGGCTCGAAATCACCCTGCCGCATTACGCAAGGAGCCCCAATAAAACAGGAAGAAATTAAGTTTAATTAGGAGCTCTTTCTGAGAAATAGTTTACTCGTGTTACTACGTAGCCACTTCGTTTTCAACCCTCACGAAATTTATTCTACAATCTTGCTGTATTCTTCAACAAACGTTCTGTAATCTTTGCTTAAGTCAAATTAATTTATAAAATATTTGTAAGATCGTTTATTACTATTAATTTATATATTACTTTCCTACGATCCTTCTTGTTATAGTTTGATTTAGTAACCAAAAAGTTTATCGAATTTCCTTCGTTACAATTTTAGTTCTTTTTTATAGAGGGTTTGCGAATCGTTCTGTTTCGTTTCGGAAGGATCGTTTCTAGACCGCAGATATTTCTACAGGAGGTGAACGAGCGTGAAATTCCCGCCTGATTCAATTGCTTCGTTGTGATCGCATAGTACGACTACACAAAAAAGAAGATGGAGAAAAAAGAGAGAGAGAGAGAAAGAGAGAGAAAGGGAAAAATAAGAGGGTAGCGAAAAGAGTATTCTAGACCAGTGAAAATCTAAAAAAATACGAGCCATCTAATCCGAAAGGTTTTGTGCTTTTTTCCTATGGTTAAGACATATTACATACTCTAACAAAATATCTCAAAGTCTTATTACACAAGAGATCTTCCAAAAGGAAGAACTAATCGTAAAATTAATTCCTAAAACGTGTTATTTCCTAAAACGAACTACCCTTCGTTCGAGAAAAATGTTTATTTCTCCGAAAAAAGAGAAAAGAAAATGTCGATGGACCGAGCATTAAGTTCAATGTGATGGAATGCTAATTGAAAACTTTCGCTGAACAAATCTTACGCTAAATTAAATTAGAAATGCATTCTTTCATTCTCTTTCTTTGAATAGTAAAATATTCAGCGGGAGGTAGCTGCACGCGGTTGCATAATTCATGTCCTTGATGTTTATGTATCAAGATTTACGAAGTGTCGCGACTTCTTCGTCTTCGGCAAACGTCTCTTAACTCTAAGCTAAATCGTGACTTAAGTTTCTTCCCAAGAGCTTTACGTTACGACGGGAAACGCGCCATTACATGCCGTTTCGCGCTGTCTTTACTGTTCGCGTCGTATCATTTAAATTAGTCGATTTCTTCAAGAAGAAAAGTATCATGAGCGATCATTTCTTTTTCTTTTTTCCTTTTACGTTCTACAATGTTATAATTATTATTAAGAATAGTATCTGATAGTTAACTTTTCTATTATTCATTTGAAATGTTATCGAGATCATTTATACCTTTATGAATGATTTCCATTAAAGGAGATATATCTGTAACATCAATCTAGAGAAATAAATTTACAGGGTGCGTTCCCTAATTAGACGATATCGTGACGGCCGATCTATCGAGAACGAGATAAAATCACATTGCGGTTAGTTATCTACCTGGCGCCGACAAAAAGTGGATGTTCGAACCATCACCGAGAAGATATTCTATCCAAATGGACAGGAAGCAACGCCTTGAATTAGAAAGATCCATTAGATGCGGTCGAAAACGTGCGAACGATCTCACCTCAGATACTCATTACTTCTTACGGTTGGTGCTCGTAAAAATGTTCACCAGACGAACAATTCATTTCGTGGAATACGTGCTCGGCGATGATTAAAATCGAAGAATTATATATCCTGTGTATATCATATTACATTAATTGAAATATTCTGAACCTTTTCATAGACCTTATAATTAAAATTGTCTTTGAATTAATTGTATCAATTATCTTTATTACTTGATTGCAACAAGGCTACATAATATTTTCTTTTTTTTTTTTGGATAAACTAAAAAGTTTATGAAAAGCTTCGATCAAATTATCTTCGCTCTTTCTCTCTCCTTCTCTCTCTCTCTCAAACAAGGTTACTCTCTTTGATTGGATTCGGATTAAAATCTACAGAGAGTTGTCAGGCATAATCCTCGTGTGATCCTTTCGATCCCTGAAAATCAACGAATCGCCGAGCACGCGACTAGAGTTTAATCTCAGAAGTTTGGTTCTACGCAGCTCGCTTGAATTTTCGACAGATCGAAATACGATTCGATAATGCTCGAAGAGTTACGTGAAATATATATATATCGATAGCCATGAAGAGAGGAAAAGGGAGGTTACGGTAAAGCCGGTTATCGTTTTCCGCTTATCGTCTGGCCGATCGACGGTTACGCGTTTCGTTTTGCGACCAAATCAGGACCCATTCTGAAACAGAACGACGATTCGTTTCTCTTCGCTGCAATTCGGAAAGCCCTCTCTATCTCTATGTCTCTTTCTCTCTCTTTATATATATCTTTCTCTCTTTATATTTCTCTCTCTCTCTCTCTCTCTCTTCCTCTCTTTCATATTAGCATTACCGCTGCTACCGCAACAATTTTATTCCCATTAGTCGCTATAACGTCCCGTTTATTCGTCCGCGTGCGCGTATAATGCGTGGGCTCCGATAACGAACTGATACCGATAACGTGATCGCTGAAACTCGGTCGACCAACTTCCGACCTATACTCTAATTAATAATTAACGATGCACCAACGTTCGTATCTATGTCAACGTCTCGATTTTCCTATTTTAATTTGCGATCGATCTGAAAGCAACGCGTACTTTTACGAATTTATGATTTCATTATTGTCTTGATTTAAAATATGTATTATTATATGTATTATTATAAATATAAACGAGAAATGAAGGAAATTTTCGAAACGAATAATTTTATTTATTTCTTAAGGATAATAAAAAGATGATTTATTGTCAATGTCGAAATATTCTGTAACATTCCGTTTCGGGACGTCATCGCAACGGAGAAGAAGAAGAAAAAGCAAAAGAAGAAGAAGAAGAAGAAGAAGAAGAAGAACCGTTTGACAACAAACTCTCGTCCATGTCGTGAAGCTTAACGACCGGATATTCAAGTTTGAATTCTTCTTAACTCCTTCCGACACTCTCTCCTTCTCTTTCTCTCTCTCTTCTACCTTCTAGTAATGTCTTGACTTTCGTCCTACGACAACGAAACCACAGTCGGGACTGTGCTAATTAATGACCAAAGTACCAGCGACGCTTTCAATGAGGGTATATGTGTGTAAAAGAGAGATGGTGAGAGTGGTTCCCTGAAGGCGTTGCCAGAACAATCATAGTCGCCAAAGTTTAGGCTAATCGCGTTGCATAGTTTCGAAGCACGAAGATGTCGTCTCGGTCGACGGCTTCCCTTCTACCACCCCCTTTGCAAACATCTCTCTCTCTCTCTCTCTCTCTCTCTCGCTTCCGATCTTTCAAGTCTCTAGACTCTGTATGTTCGAGAAAATCTCCAAGGAAACTTCTGCTAGAAATAATTAGCTTCAGATTGAAAATCGACGAAGGTGCGAGATATTATCGATCTCTCGGGACGATTGATTTTCCTTGCTGTTGTTAGAGAACTTTGGAATTCTAACTTCTAAACTATAAACTAACATTATGAATAGGGTTTTCGTATCGATAATGTTACCATATTACGATCAAGTGTTTATATATATATATATATTCCCATGTATAATCAAGAATTCATATACATATTATATTATATTATAGTATATTATACACACACATACACACACCGTTTGGGTATTACGTTGGATAGTTCAAAAGCTGTTAGATGATCTTAAAAATCAATTACTTTTTTCGAGATTGTTTAGGTTACTTTTTTTTATTACATCGTTAATTACAAGCCTACAAACTTTTGGCCGATTTTGTATATACTAAACTTTCGTCTCATCAATTAGTTTAGTTCGGAATTATTTTCTTGACGCGTTATAACTGTTTAATGATCGGTGATCCATATTTTTCACATTGAAAAATTGAAAAATATTGTAAGAGCAAGATTCGAAAGGTGAGTGTACGATACGGCAGCTCGATGCCATCGTGTGGAATTCTAGAAAAAGGAAAGGCCGTCGCGGAGTATGCAAAAGCTTTTAGCTCGTGGTATGAATGTACGCATTGAAACGAATGGCTTTCACGGCACAACGCTATCATCTGCAGATGATATACAACTCCCGGGGAACCTTTGAACACTGCGGACTTTTCTCACGCGTTCATGCGGCAAAATGAGGGCCGCTATTGGAAAAGAAGTAGTTAGGACTTTTTACCGGAACGATTCTATATTTCGAATCGTCATTAACATCCAAGGTTCTCCGAAGTATCGTATTTATGCATTAACCAGCTAAAGAAATAAAGAAATAAAGAAATAGATGGATTTATTTGTCCGTTCAAGTTATACGCCTTGAAGCACGAATTAATTCTATGGAAAATTTTCATTTCCGATTATAGCGATTAATAGCGATTTGAAATGTTTCAAAAAAAAAAAAAAAAAAAAAAAAATGATCGAATTTATGGAATATAATTTATCTTTTTAATTAAAATTAATAATAAATTTTATGATCCCATATTTATTTCTTCAAATTTTATTATTCAAAGTTCGTATCTTGTACGGTGCATCTTTGAATATTTTCGAGAAAGAAACGAGAAAGAAGACTACCCTTCGGTTGGTTCAGTGAAGTATATCCATTAAATAATGGCAGTTTTGCGAGACGGCAATGGTTTTATTTACGGTTAACCATGATATAGAGTAGAATGCGTCCACTGTAACTGCAGAGAGAAAGAGAGCTCATCCGTCTCGACAGAAAGATTTATAGTGTATCACAAAGTTAGTTTAAATGCAACAGCTGTAGGAGAACTTGCACGTGGCGCAAAGAGCCACGGCTACGAGACTGACACGTGCATTGCATTGAACATTGCCACGTGTCGCACGTTTCGTTTTAAATATAAGTGATGTTATTCGGGCAAACATAAATATTATTAAAATATTTATTTACTATAGGAGGAATATCATGGTATATCTTTTTTAAAACAAAGGAACTCTATCGAGTATAATTAATTTCGAGTAATTGTACGTCCTTTAACATTAATTTAAAGCCACTATGATTCAAAACATTATAATAAACATTGTTAATAATATTCCTGAAATCCTTAATGACTATTTGTTATGAATAATGTAACATTAACTTGGAAATTAATAAAACGAAACATACACGCTACACAGGAGCTCATAAAAATTAGCCGGGAATCTGATTACACCTGTTAACCTCTTAGGTTTCGTGACTCGAGGGTATGAATAATAAAACTTAAGCGAGTTTTCCACGCGAGTTTCTTTACGGAAATATTTGAATATATACTATATTATATCGTATCTTTTTTCGTCGTCGCAGGACTCTTCGTGAAGGAATCGTCGACCGTAAAGGAGATTCTAGAAATCGAGGAAAAAGTCAGAAGCCAAAAGAATTCCTCCAAAAAGAAGAGAAAAAGATAAAAGGAATGGGGATCTGGAGAATACCAAAGAGAGAATACATCTTCCAGGGAAGGATCGGCTTCAGGATGAGTCATCTCGCGAGTCCGTCTAAAGTCGTTGACGGCGATCGAATTCCCTTTGCGTCCACGGATTGTTGCGAGTATCTTAGTGAGTCTCTTGCGAACGATTGAGAAGGAAAGACAATCGTGGATCCGGATGAGAAAAAAGGAGACAAGAAGCGGCGCGTCGGGCCAAGCTCTTCCGTCCATTATCGACGAGCCGGCGTGCATATACGGCTCGAAACACGTCCTAAAACCGGTTTCTCGATCGGTTCCACGAACCCTACGAAGCCGGCGGATCCGGGTGTATACTTGTGCACTCCTCTTTCCTCCTTACTTCATCTCTTTCGAAGCCTCCTAGCTAATGCAAGAGAGTTTACGAGAGAAAACGAGAAAGAGAGAAAGAGAGAGAGAGAGAGAGAGAGAGAGAGAGAGAGAGAGAGAGAGAGAGAAAGAGAAAAAGAGCCTCCTTTTGTCAAGACTTCCGCGACTCGCGGATGTGGGCCGGACCGGATTTGCCTTTACTCGCACCATATTTTAGTTCTTGAGCAAGTAATGCACGTAGGTTGTATAGTTGACTCTTGTCTAACATTGTTAGAAAAGTCTTCCAAAGCATCTTCGATTATGCATCATCGCGTGGTTCGCTGTTGCGACGTCTCACACCGATGTTTCTGTTAAAATATCATAGCTTTGATTAGATCGAAGCGCCCCAAGGTACCTCCAGGCTCTGTTTCAATTCCCTCTTGCCATCATCTTGCAACGCCTTCATCGATACGACTTCGAAGTCTTTGTTGAAGTTGTCGTTGTTACCACTGGTCAATCTCCTCTTTCTCTCTCTCTCTCTCTCTCTCTCTCTCTCTCTCTCTCTTTCTCTCTCTCTCTCTCTCTCTCTCTCTCTCTCTCTCTCTCCGTCTTGCTTTCTCTTTTAATGGATTACGCCCTGTTGGTGCATACGGGCACCAGTATATCCGGTCCTCTTGCACTCACTTCCAGAAACTTATCGATCTGCTCTTGTCAGCTCTGTGGTTTAACTCAGCTCGTTGGTTTAAGCAATCGAACTTCTACTAGAATTGATTGCACATCTAGTATTCTACGGAGTTTCCGAAAGTACTATGTTGGATGTCTTAGGTGACAGTGTAATTCTCCTTGGTTTAGTTCTGCTTCGTTAAAGAGAGGAAGAGAGAAAGAAAGTGAGAGTAATTGAAAGGAAAAAAAAAAAAATAGTGAAATCTCGATTCGATCTATTACAACGTTTTTAGACATACGATTTATAATTCAAACATCGCCGCGATGGATTCTTAGAAACTTCGTGTAAAACTTTTGAGATTTAGACCATTTATATCACGAAAGTGTTTATTCGCTGAATATAAAAGTGCGAGAAAGAGAGGATGACTCTCTCGCACACGATCTGGAGCAAACTATCATCCATCACAGGCGCTGATCGTTGGGATGCATCATGCATTTTTCTAGTCCCTTTGCAGGTTAGTCTCGCACACGCCTCCATTCGGCACGTGCTTTTGTCACGCGATTCGATCTTGCTCGATACATGACCTAACAACGTTCTACTATCACCTTACTTTCTAATGATTTTCATCATCGAATTTTCCAATTTTTCCTTCGACGTTTTATCAAACTTTTTTCTCGATCTATTTACATTTATTTAATCGCTTTTGTCATTACTGAAAATTTTTCCTTTTATAGGATGAATTACATATTTATTTATACTATCACAATTAGTAAAAACACCAAAACTTCTCGACGTTAAAAAATACATTTTCATCAGAGGCGTGAATCAACGAACCGGTAATAATCTCGTGTGAAATTTGCGTTGGTCGTTGATGAGCAGGTATTCGACGATAAAATTGCGAAGAATGCACCGCGCTTATTTCATTTACGAGCTTTCGCGGAAATCCGTCTAGTATAAGTATGGATGGTAAAAGAGAAGAAGGATAAGAGAAGAGCAGGTTAGAGAAAGAGAAAGAAACAGAGACAGAGACAGAGAAAAAGGGTGAAGTTGAATCTCTGTCTACAACTTGTATTCACAGACCCTTGTTTCTCGAAGCAGAAAAGTAGAAGCCGTAGTAATTAATGTTCGAAGTCGACCTTAAGAGCCGGTCTCATAGAAATTACAATATCTCATTGTGCCGTCATTCTCTAGTCTTTTATCTTTTGCAACAAAGCCATACTCGTCAACCTGGTGGAACTTGATAAAGAGTTAATTCGGTAGCGTAGGTCAATGTCGAAGCAAATGTCGGTCGGGTATTGTTTTACAAAAATTTAAGGATATGTTTTCAACGAGAGAATGTTTTATTTTAGAATCATCTAAATCACAGTTTCAATCTTTACGAACAATTTATAGTTCTACTATCACTTTCGTGGTTCGATCACGATAATAAATTTTTTTGACAAGTACACTTTCTCTATTTTCAATAAGGTTTTTATCTCACCGATGCCAATTCTATATCTCTAAAAAGACCATATAAAATCGTTTAGGATCTTCTCGATAGCTACGTGCTCGCGTTTCACGTGAGTTCAGGAACGAAGCGTGACCAATGTATTTGCCGGAAGTACAAAGTTATGAAGTTGAACTAACCTACGGCCAAGATGAAATAAATGTTTTTACAAAGTGTGGAAATGTATATTCTATGATCGGTCGACGAACTTAGAGTCTTGTTCGCTAGTATAAGCTTGTTATTAACTATGAAATAAAATATCTCCGAGTCAATTGATCGATTGACTTATTTGGAAGGACTTAATTTCTTTCCAATGATTTTGAATTTCTATTAAAATATTCTAGAGGGAGGAAAATTAGAACGGACGAAAAATTATCATTTGACTTTATTGTCGAGAAATTGAATTTCATTGAGAGCTTTGTTACAACGTCGGAGATGTTCGTCACTCTTGTCACAGAGATCTCAAAAATCCTATGATTTCGATTTTCGATTGAGAATCCTCGTACATTCATTGAACTATTAATACCTCAGTGAATATCCAAAAAGAAGAGCACGTGAGACACCCGATGGCGTTTGGTACGGACAAGCAGATTTTCCACGGTTCAATGGACGTCAGGAATCAAAGTGAAAAGCAACGAAGGGCAGAGGCACATTGAGCGCCGGCACAGTGCACAGAGAGACGGACATAGTCCAAGGGTTCTAACTAGGTACCTAGGTGAGTGCACGCGCGCGCGTACGATGTTTCAGTACGGCGCATAACTCTCATCGAGACATACATTTCCGCGTACACGATGGAACGTACGTTAAATCTGAACAGCATCCACGAAGCACGTTCCAGATCCACGTGTTTAATTCACGCTCGAACGATTTACTCCTTTTATGTGTACATACGTGTACCCATCTATGGATACGCGAACCTATCTTCTACGAGGTGAGGAAGAAGAAAATTTATCGTCTTTAGGCGCTTTACGATTTTCGAAAGCTTTGTAATCCCTTTCGAATTAGAAGTAATATATCCAATCATTTCGAGTAATTTTAAATGGAATTGAGATTCTTCTTTTCTCTCTCCTTTCTTTCCTTCTTTTTTCTTTCTTCTTTTTTTTTTACTTTTTTTTTATAATTCTTGCAAATAGCATTGAATAATTTTAATTAACGTCGAGTAAATCTCAAACAATATTTTAAAATGTCATTTGTACGTTAAACCGAACACCGATACATTTAAGATTTATGTAAGTACGATATCTATTATTTGTAGATGTAAAATTAGTAACATCAAGAGACATTGGACAGATGAAAGTTCGCGATTTCATAAAGTATGAATCAAAAGAAAAGTTTGTTTGGTGGTTTCTCGTGGAAAAGCGTCTTCTACTTTTTGAAAGCTTCTTTTCTACTTAAGTAAATAATACGTGGAACGATCAAACCAAAGAGAATTCGCAAACTCAGAAATGGCTAACTATTTTCTCGAGAGAAAAAAAAAGAAATAGAGGAAGACTTTCAATCTATGAACAGATATCGTTAAAAAAGAACATGGCTGGCTTAATAGCGGTTACTTCAAATATTTGCACGAGATTTAACACGAATCTAAAAGTTTTTCTTTGATTATAAGTTGCCTTGAATTTAGTTTATACAAATTTGTTTAATGAATTCAGAATTTAAACATCTAAGGATTTATTTCTCTCTTTTCTTTGGTCTTCGCCTATGTTTAATCTCTATTTAGAAATTTTCCAAAAACTTCCTTCATCTCAAAAATTTAATTCTTTTTTTATCGTAATTATATTGTATTATTAACAAAATCTCATGACGTTATTAATCGTGATATCATAGAATTATAATTATAACATACGAAAGTAATAAAGAACGATTATAAATCAACTCGGAATTTATTATTGAAATGACGATAAAAATAACACGCACTTAGTTCTAAACGGACAGGGAGGACAAAAGAAGAAAAATTTTAGTCTCAACGGACCTTATTAAAAAAGTTTTGTGCAACTTCTGCGAAGCGTCTAGGGATTCGCAAAATAAATACGAACGGTCTTTGCTAAGGGAGGAAAATAACAGGAAGAAAAATTCGAGGAAGAGAATTCGTTCTCTTTTTCATATTCATATTAAATTTATAATATGTCCAATGTTCGAATTGTATTATTATCCTTACTTTTTTACGATTTATCATAAAAGCAATAGCAACGTTCGAAAGGTGTTTCTTAAAGAGTACGTATCTTCGTGTAAAACTCATCGAGAAAGAAATCATAAACATAAACGCGAGTTTCTGAAATGAAAAAAGCAGCTACCAACGAACACTTGTACATACAGGAGATAAAATAAAAAGTAAACGAAACGTTCTAACAAGTGTCAAAAAATAAAAGCACGTATCTTTCATAGTTTACAACAATGCTAAAACTCCGTATCACAAGGCAAGTTTCAAGCTCTTTTAGAATCCACAAAGTTACACACAAAAAAAAAAAGAAAAAAAGAAAAAAGAAGAAGCCGAGACCCATCTTCTTTTTAATCTCTTTCTTGCTGGAAGATGCTAAAACTTCTTTCCTTTTTTTTCTTTCTTATTTCTTTCTCTTTCTTTCCTCATCTGGAGTCGCGTTTGCTTAATGATACCCACATCGTACTTGTGAGTTCTTTCGATGTTGAGACTCCATTAGAGATTCATGATATAGATTTGTATGCATGGCACGCGTAAACGGTGTGCGTTACAGAACGTAAAACTTGTGACAGAAAGAAGGGGAGAGAGAGAGAAAGAGGGAAGGAGAGAAAATAAAAAAGAAAAAATGGAACATGGGTTCATCGAAAACGTGTTTTACAAGCATCTTGGTTCCCATTTCGAAATCTTGTCGCTCTGAGTGTTACGCGACTCCTAATTGGAGTCAGTTCATCGTTCAAACGATAAATAGCACAAATCCACGTAATCTCACGGTGTAGCAGGATGCTTTAGAACTCTATTTGAATTTAGATCTTTGGAAATCGAGACGTTGCGAATACTAGTGTAATCTAAATAACTTCGTTATAGGAAATTAGTATGCGATATTCAACTATGGTCTTAAACTTGTTACATCCTGTAGTCATCCCATGTGAATTCGAAAGTCGACTTCGATCTATTGAAAACTGTTATCGATATCTTAATAGGAAGTCCATTTATTTCGTATCTAGTTATGTTAACATCACTGCAAGCTTCGTACAACACTATGAAAACTATTTACTATAGATTTTTCCTATTGATTTTTACATTCCAATAATTTCAAACATTTCAGACCTCAAAAGATTTTCCATCGACGTTTCTATTGTCGAAACAAATATTCAAAAGAGTGAAAAGGCGATATAACGTTGCTTTCTATAAAAAATTGATGTTTACGAAGGCAAGAAGAGAAATTTTCTTTAAGTACAATTTCTATTAAGCATGATGAAACTTAAATTTTACTATAATGTTTGAGCTCCTATAGATTGTTAGACCTCCTGGAAATTATTCCAATTACATTAGCCTTTTGACGAAAGAAAATCTTGTTTAAAGCGTCTTGTAATTATGGTACTATTAACGAAACAGTGCAAAAGGAATAGACGTTCACGTGTTACACATACGTACGCACGCAGTCACTCACGCGTGTATATGTGTCATTAGAGAGAGTACGCAACCTGGCCGATACTCGCTTGCCTTCCTCGCTTCATTCAAGCGTGGCACGCCCTTGTTAATTCTGGTACAATATTTAAGCAGGGGTTCATAACCATTGTGCACACACATCAACCGAGTAAATCTCGTACATCCAACGATCGTGGACAAGCGGACCTGTCTAATTTAGCATTTAATGGGGAAGGGAAAAGAGGAACAGGTCTTTTAATCATCCTACTAATTTGTCAGCAGGTAGACATCGCGTTTCAGCAAACTCATTACGTTTTCTCTCGGGTAATTTCATCAATTGAAAAAAAGTTTTCGTTAACAATCTTTACATATTTCCATTGTTCTATCCTGAATAGAGCTAAAAAAAAAGAAAGAAAAAAAAACAGGAAAAAAAACTAAAGCGAGAACGAAAGAACGCGTTGAAAATGTCCACTTTCGATGAACATTAAATAAATGTACAGAAATCGACTACTCGACAGGTAAACCTTTATCTCATAAAATATTCTAAAGTTATGTACATATATGACTTCTTTCAAGGTTTTATTCTCGTTAAACAGGACGAACGTGGTCCGTCATAGACGTTCGATAAACTTCCGATAAAATATTCTCATACCTTCCGTCGACTTTGCGCAAGATACAAATCTGACTGATTTATGGAGCACGTGTGGCGATACAAACAACCGTTGATTTACCGTCCAAAGTATCCGCGAGTGTGACTGCTTTACGATTTCCCGATTCAAAGGTTAACATTCCTAAACTCGGGCCTCGTGGAATAACAACCGTTCCCCTATCCTTTTGTTTAAGAAAATTCTTTGCGTTCCCTAACTATCAGAATCTTTGATTGGACTATATATGAAATGAATAGATCTTAAGAAGTTAAGATAAAACGAAATTAACGCTTTAACGTTTATCAATATCAACGATTAAAACAATAAATAAATTATAACGATTAAATTTCAAACAAAGAATAAATTAGTATCTACGTGGAAAAAAGAATCTAAAATCTAAGAGATCTATTCTCTTTAAGTTAGACAAGATAGATGTAAATACGTAAATACGTTGATGCAGACGGGGTTAGCACTTTCCTTCGTTCCGTATACATTCAAGCTCGAACGAGCTTTCTGGATAGGGCTCGATATATAAAGCTTTATTAATGGAATAACGCTTGGCGCGATAGTCGCGCGCGACAAAGTGGACGGAGCCGCTGGAACGCACCGAACGTTAGCTCGTTTACCGGAAACCTTATTCCCTCGTTTCCCTTCTTCTCTTTTCCTCCCTTTCTCTCTCTCTCTCTCTCTCTCTCTCTCTCTCTCTCTGTCTCTCTCTCTTCTAACTCTCTCCTCCTCACCCTTTCTTTCCCTGTGTGTGTACACCAGAAAACTAGCTACGCTGCGTTTCTAAAGCAATAGAGTGAACGAGAGAGAAAGAGAGAGAGAGATAGGTAGGGAGACAGAAAGGGAGTATAAAATGAGAAAAATATAGTGAGTAGTTGAAAAATTAACGAAAAATCAGTAGAACCTTTTACCTCTTTTAGTTTTGACTATTTCATTCGATACTATTTATGATTTTATTTCCATTTTGAACGATCGTTGCAACCGGTGCATCAAATAATCATAGAACGAACGTTCGTATGAATTTAACGGAAGGTTTGCTCGCTTGTAGATGAGACAACGACTGCCAATAATTGAACGTATGGATAAATTGGCCAATGCCTATATTGATTTTATTTTGAACGTTCATTTAATTTTATTTGAGTATCCTTCGAATATTGATCGATCGGGTGGAAAATGCATTTGCATTCTCGTTGGTTCTGCTGGTCCTCTATGGATTATCGAAGGCGAAATATTTATACACAATACATCGGAAAAACTCGAAGCAGGCTTTTCTTTGGAGCGCGTTATTTAATCCTTCGCGCTTATCAATGCTATTCTCTAACGCGATATTTCTTTTTTCTCTCTTTTTTTTTTTCCATACGAATCATATCGATACGGCGACGCAAAAAAATAAAATTTGCTAAAATTTGCTTTTAATCTCATGGTAGGTATTCGGAGCGAGTAATTTGTAACGGTAGATTCTCAACAGTTTTTAGCGAAAGTAGATCATCATCCGTAAAAAGTTGTCTCGTTACGAATTGCCATTATAACTCAAATACAAAGATATTTCGATGTATTATACTTTTAATTTTTTAATATAAAAATCCAACGATCATCTCTGTTAATATTTTTGTTAATTCACGAAAACGTTTTCCTTCAAAACGTCAGATTGAATGAAATTTTCAGGGATAAGATACGATGCTGAAAATAAAAAAAAAAAGAAAGAGAAAGAGAGACAGAGAGAGAGGGGGAAGAGAGAAAGACAAGTACAAATATGACGAATAAGAAAACGATCGATATACATCTTCTTGAACAATAGCTAACGGCATAGAACGTGATCTACGAATCGTGCGTAACTCGTGCGGCAAAAAAATATCGTTGTATTAAACGCGTACCATCCCAACGTCACCGTTACACCCCCAGGTACAGACATCACCACCACCAGCATCACCATCAACCCAGGTATATACACATACCTATATATACTATCGTCCACCACTTCGCTTATATTTCTCGTGCGTGCTCCTGACACGAAAGGCAATACACCGGCAACTTATGAATATTTACGCCGTTTGAATATGCATACCACTGACAATGTATTATTTTTGCTGGACGGAAGATCAATATAAACCCTTCTCTCTCTCCATCCCTTTCTCTCTCTCTCTCTCTCTCTTCCTCTTTTCTAAGGCTTTCTACATAGTATTTCATCAAGTTTTATCATCTTCAAATCGTTTTTATATTTAATTTTTACGAATTGTAAGAAAGAAAATTGTCTTTTTCTTTTATCTTTGATAAAAGAAACATTTATATCTATATTATCAAATAATCGAATTTTAGTAATTGAATTTGTATTAATTCCAAAGTATATTATTTTCTTGATCAAAATGTTTTCAGAAGATACTTGGAAAATATTTGAAATGAATGAAATATCGAATATACAAATATATATATGTGTGTGTGTGTATCTTATATTAATGTACTCATATACTCGTGTACTTTCATATGCATAGATATGTTCCAAGCTTACAAGAATGAAAGAGAGAAAAGGATAAGGAGTCTGTACATTATACTGACACACTTGCTTCCGAAGAACAGACAAGAACTCGTCGAACGTGATTAAAACGAGGACGATACGAGCTTTGTATACGTTTCAACGTATGCACGTGTGGATATGTATATCTATATTATGTATGCCTATGTAATACGTATATATACATATGTATATTTTTTCGATCTCTTTTTCCAGCACCATTCTCCATACCGGTACATTCTATCGTGCGAAATGTACAACTGGAATCGAAATGTCAACCGTCGTGCGATTTATGACTCGGAGAAGAGTCCGTTCGTGAGAAATAGAAAAAGGAAAGAAAGAGGGAGAGAGAAAGAGTGTAGTACGGTTATATACTAAGAGAACACGCCATTAGTACGAAGTTGATAAAAAAGAAACACTCGTTTTACTCGTATAACTTAAAACAAGTACGGTGGTATCGATGTATGAGTTAATTAAATTCGTTGAACTATCTCTCATTCATTGAGAATTTTGCAATCGGAAAACAGGATTTCGGTTGCTTTTCTATACGAAATTACTTTGAGAGAGTATTAGTTTAAACCGTTAACCAAACTCAAAATGTTATTATATAATTTATAACGATGCGTTTTTATTAAATGAACCACCGAACGTATCGTATGATAAAAAAGTTACGATGACTATTAAAGGGAATTCTTATAAAATTTAATCTCGCGCGGAGGTAAGAAATAACGATTATTAAAAATGAAAGATTAAATAAAAATCATTTTGATTAAAGATTTCCGAGCTTAGTGTTAAAACGCTTCATCCGCACATGACTGAGTTAATTAACGCGACGGCCAATCTAATCAACCTGGATGAAGATCGCAAGTAACGTTGGAAACTTTGGTAAAGTGCACTCGTACGTTGATCTTGCGAGGGCCGGTATAAGACGATATATATTAGAGCTTAGATAACTGATAGTTTCTTATACGTATAAGCAATGATATAAGTCCAAAGAGTTGACTTTAAATAGTGCTAAAGTAGATTACTAAATTCCGTCGCGTAGGAGCAAAGTTTTACGCGTCTTCCATAGACTTATTGATTAAATTTCTCGATTTTCTCTCTATAGAAGAAGAAGAAGAGGATCTAAGATGAAGAAGGACGAAAAAGAAAAAAAAAAGAAAAAAAAAGAAATATCGTTTATTTGTTTTTCACAGTTATTCATTTCAAATCGAAAACGATTTGTTAACGTCTTTCTAAAAGATAGTAGTAGTAAATTTCTCTTGATCGTTCGACGTATTGAGAATTTCACGAAGCAACTCTCTTATTAATAATAATAATAATAATAATAATAATAATAATAATAATAATAATAAAAACAAGAAGACATCATCGATGCACTTATCGCGCTCCATGCGTCGTCGCGAACAACGTGCCCCACCCTTCAACAGAAACGAAGAGGGGGATTAGCCATTAGGCGGAATGACACACGATTTCTTGGGAGACGTTTTCGCGATGAAAGATGGACCGCGAGAGAAATTTAATGCATATGACCTGGTAGCACGGAGAAAAGAAGCGAAAGACGAGAGAAAGGGGAATAAAAAATTGGAAAGAGAGAAAGAGAAGGAGAAAGAGAAAGAAAGAAAGAAAGAAAGAAAGAGGGAGAAAAGATTTTGTTTGTCCACGTAATTCAATTAGACTCGGTAGCATCGAAATTTAATGGGCCGCGTCGCCGTAACGTTGTTCTGGATCACTGCCACCAGACTCCTCTCGTTTAAGAGTGCGACCGTACGAGATCTTCCTCGACTTTTTTATTTTTTTATCTCTTTCTCTCTTTCTTCCTTTCTTTCTTTCTTTGCTTTCTCAACTTTTTAATTCCCTTTCACGTCGTCTCTTTCTTTCGGTTATCCTCGATCGATCAATGGTACGAGAATCCAAAGAGGAGAGTTTCTTCTTTCTCTTTTGCGCATTGTAACTGAATAGAAAATAAATTTCGTCCGGGTTGCTCTCCGTGCGATCCATCAGTTTCCCATCGTCACCTCGATTTTTTTTCCTTCTGCAAATCGAAATTGCAAGCGCAGCGAAGAAAATCCGACGCTTTTATCTACGAGTGAAATTCGTTTCGTACATTTTAAATTTACGTTATACGTATAATATTGTAGTTATAATATTCGTTTACAATGATGTACGTATATTCGTCCAATCGCTTTCTACGAGCTAATAAATTAACGCTTATTTCGATAATTGTCAAACAAACCGTATAGAATTTTTTTCTTTTCTCGTCGTATACGATCAATTAAAACTTGACTATTCTTAAGGAAAGGTAAAAGGTCTCCTCGAGATATCGCCCTTTAACATCTAAAGTGGTATCGTTGCCTAGTCGAGGAAGGTCGAAGATCGAAGCGATCGATCCTGAAACATCGGAAGCGATTCGAACGTTATGCCGCTAATAAAGCAACGTTATCTTGGTCAAGTTTTCTTTGATCGTTGCTTCAAAGACACACCCGACAGACGGATGTTATCCAGACGTATCCGTTCCAACTATCGTAACGATCGTGTCAAAGGCGAGTCACGAGGAGATCTAAAAAAAGAGAGAGACAGACAGAGAGAGAGAGAGAGAGAGAAAGAGAGAGAAATAGCGGTGCATCTCAAGAGTGCGCTCTACGAAATAGCGCACACTCTGGATACGCGGCTATAACTTCCATACGTCCTGGAATATCCCCCTTAATTGACTAGAGACGATTTATCGCTATATGGAGAGCTCTTCCTCGTCGGTAGTTTTACTTCACTTTGGTGGACACATAACAAGATGATATGGATAACAAATCGATTTTATTGCTTCTTTGATATCGTCCTGCGTAAAATTTTTCGATCGTTCGTATCTTCGGATAATTAATGTCACTGAATCAGAGAATATCATTAAAACGTGAAAATATTTACAATAGCTCTTACGCTTTGTTTCCTTTTTTTTTCCTCTTTTTTCGCAATATCGTTAAAGGTCGAAATAAAATCGCGTCGTTCGTTTTTATCGATCCCCAAAATATCTCGCAGCCAACGAATGAAAATATTGTAATAATTTACCTTCATTATCGATGGAGAATATCCCGATGCCATCACCAGCCCGTATGCTATAGCCTATTCTGGAATCACCACCAGGTGGGTCCGCATCCTTGGCACGAACACTAGTCACTAGAGTACCAACCGGTTGGTTCTCGAAAACACTCGCGGAGATAACGAAATCGTCGAAGACCGGAGCATGTAGGTTCTCGTTAACATCGACCACCTCAATGACGAGCAACGTTTCGGAAGACATCGAAGGTTCGCCTCTGTCCTTGGCGACAATAGCGAGAGTATGTACTTGCCGTTCCTCGAAATCTAAACTCTGTGTTGTTCTAACGGTACCGGAGAGTTTATCGACCTTGAAATATCCTTCGCTTTCCATGGCGTCCGAAAGGAAATACTCGATGTCACCACCAGCTCCTTCGTCTGGATCGGTAGCGTCAACGACGGCAACGACGCTCCAAATTGGCACATCCTCGCGAATCTTTGCGTTGTAGTTAGGTAAAGCGAAGCTCGGCGCATTGTCGTTCACGTCTTCGACGGTCACGCGAACCAAAGCATCCGAGTATAATGGCGGCGAGTCGGTCGTACCTTTTCCACCGTTGTCCTTCGCACGAATCTTCAGTTCGTACAGTTCTTGTCTCTCTCTGTCGAGCTTCCCGAAGACGCTCAATACGCCGGTAATAGGATCGACTTTGAAATCGTTCGTCTCCGTAACGAGATAATAGGTCACACGTGCGTTCTCACCGAGATCGGCATCCGTCGCGTTCGCGCGCCAAACATTCGTACCGTTCAAAGCGTTCTCCGAGATACGAAAGCTGGCGAGAGATTTTTCGAATTTCGGCGCGTTGTCGTTCACGTCTAGAACCGTTACCGGTAACATTTTCGAGGCCGACTTTTGTGGTTTACCCAGGTCGTAAACGCTGATGTTGAGGAAGTATTCACTTTCTCTTTCTCGATCTAAATAACCGATGACGTTAAGATCACCCGTATCCGGATCGATCCCGAAAACGGAATCTCGATCGCCACTGGAAATGCAAAAGACGAGCTTACCGTTGTAATCTAAATCGCGATCTCTCGCTCTTATTTTGGCGAGCGTAGTACCAAGTTTGACGGACTCGTTCGTTCTGATTTCGTTTGGAAAATCGATGAATTCCGGTGCGTGGACGTTCTCTCCGTAGCGACTGGGAGTCAAAGAATACTCGTCGTTGCGAGACGGCATGTTGTTTCTTTCTGCCGAAGCAATGGCATCCGTCAGACGTCTAGCAACACCGGTGTCTTTGCACTCGAAGGCTCCGCTTTCGTCGGAAAGAATTCTCCCTTGAGAGGCAAGATTCCTCTTGGCGTTGACCAGATGCATGTGGACTGGATTCACGTCGGCAAAATGAGTACCGTCCGTCGCCGTGACGTTGACGATTCTCTCGGTCGCTTTCATGTCGGAAAGATCACAGGCTACCGAGAGAACGCCGGTCGCTGAATCGAGAGTGAAACAGCCGTCAGAATTTCCGGAAACTATGCGATAACTGATGATGTTACCAGCGTCGAAATCTATCGCGGAAACGGTGATGATTTCCGAACTGATTGGAACGTATCTTGGCACGTGCCCGGTACAATCGATTCTCTCGAACTGAGGACGATTGTCATTGACGTCTCGCAATCTAACTCGTAACCTCATCTCCGCTTGGCGGCGATAAGGCAAGCCCCAATCGCTCGCTCTCACGTGTAACAGATAATCCCTCTTCATCGTTTCATAGTCGAGCACCTGCTTCGTCCTCACGATGCCCGTGAAATGATCGATCTCGAAAGGTACTTTCTTGATGTTGTCGATGCTGTAGGATATGTAAGCGTTCTCGCCTGAGTCACGATCCTTCGCCGTGACCTTGACGACCGAGGTACCAGCCGCTTCGTTCTCGTCTATCCAGACTTCCATCTCGGATTGCTCGAAGACCGGGTCGTTGTCGTTCGTATCGATCACGTTGATTTTCACTTTGGCGGAAGACTGTTTCCTAGTACCCGTGTTTCCCTGATCGACCGCAGAAACGGTAAGAGTGTAAAAGGCTTTCTTTTCCGCGTCGAGGTTCACCGCGGTATAGAGCATTCCTGTCTCGGCGTTTACATAAAACTCGCCACCTTCGTTACCACCGACTATCTCTAGAAATACTAAAGCATTTTTTCCTTCGTCGGCGTCGGTCACCTTCAATCTGATCACCGGCGTATTTACTGGAGCGGTTTCTGGCACGGCTTCCTCGTAAATTTCCCGACTAAAGACTGGCGCGTTGTCGTTCAAATCGGCCAAATGTACCGGTACGGATTTGTAACTGAAACGTTGCGGTATACCACGATCCATAGCTCTCAGAGTAAGATTGTAACCCTGCAAAGCGGTCTCTCTATCCAACAAACGTAATACTTCGATGTTGTACTCGGTCGGACCAGCCTGCCGTATCCTGAAGTGTCCAGCCGGGTCGCCACCCACGATGTCCAAGCTCGCAATCTCCCCGTGTACGCCCTCGTCACGGTCGATCACTCGTACGATGGCATAGATATCCGCGTTCGAGTGCTCCACTATGTCGGGCAGGTGATGAACGTAGATTTCTGGGGCGTGCAGATTCACCTGCCGCACCCTGATCATGACCCTTGCCGTGCTTGCTCGGATAGTACCCACATTGCGGAATAGCGCCCCACGATCTTTCGCTAGGACCACTAGTTCATGAATGGCGTGCTCGGCGTACCTACACATACATACGTAAAGGATAGCATTTTCATTCGTTTCTAGATCGAGTTTTCGTTTCGACGGATAGGAGATAAGGAGCGCTTGCGAGTAAGAAAGTTAAATGATGAAAGTGTTAGCTGAAAGATAGAGGATGTACAAGGTAGGGAGAACTTGTCCTCAACAGTAGAGTGTGCATGACCGTTCGATTTATGGATCGATCTTGATGTTTGAAAAGGAACACTGGGTTAACTGGAAGGAAAAAAATAAATAAATAGAATAAATGTTCCCATACGTACCTGAGTGGTCTCGTGAGCGTGATGACCCCGCTAACCGGATGAACAGCAAACTGGTCGTTCTCTTGGGCGAAGCTGTAGTAAATCTCGCCGTTCCTGCCAAGATCAGCGTCTTCGGCAGTTACCCTGAGTATACTCCGATGCAGAGGCGTATCCTCCGTGACGGTTGCCTCGTACTCGGTCGGATAAAACAACGGATTGAGATCGTTCGTGTCGAGAACCGTCACCACCACCGTCGTGTCCGCCTCGAGGACGATCGCTTTGTTCTTACCGTCTCGCTTGGTCGAGGTCGCACGTACCTCCAACACGTAACGATCCTTACGTTCGCGATTAAGCACGTCGACGTTACCGGTTCGAGTCCGAATCAATAGGAAACAGAAGTCACCGACGACGCGTTCCTCGGCCTTGAAGAACTTGTCGCGATCGCCGCTCGTTATACGAAAGCGTATTTCTACATGGCCACTTTCACGACTGTTCAGTCTTATTCCCATCTTCTCTTCTGGCACGACGTATGTTTTTCCTATCGAATTCTCGGGAATCGAAACGTTATAGAGAGATCGCGTAAACGCAAACTTGTACCTTGGCGAGGAACTCAATTCTGCTGTGAAAGGCGCCGATGCCGTTGTTACGACGCTCGTAGTAGTCGGCGGAATTGGAAACTGCGTCGTCGTAGACATCATTGCCGTTGTCGACGACGACAGCATCGTTGTCATCGCTGTCGTAGTACCGATCGTCGAGAAGGACAACGTTTTCGGCGCTACACCTCCAACGTTTGACGATGACATAGGGAAGAGAGTGCTCTGGATGGAAGCGTCGGAAGACGGCGTACCTGGCGTGGCTGCGAACAACCACAGCCACAACCATGGCCAGGCGAGCAGCGCGCGCTCCTTCATCCTCCTCATCGTGTCGCTAGCTCATCGTCGATGGAATTCCTACGGCGACGTCTACGTTTCTTCCACGAAGAGAGAATTCCGATTCCTCGGTATACCGTTCTCAGTCTGTCTTATTATATCATTTATTTTTCTCGGTACCTGAAACAAACAATGTCTCCTAGTCAAAATCTGTTCTTGCAAATATTTTTATTCGATTACAAGAAACAAAGTAAAATAAAGGGACTCGTATTTGTCTTCTTTCGTTCTTTCGTCTCTTTTTGGTGACGATAATGGACGAAACAAGTGCATGAAAATGGATCGAGAACTAGGAACTGAAATCTAGATCATCTTCGACGATAGCTACCGACGATTCCACTCGAACGATCACGACGATCATTTTTAAGTAAGATTGAAAACGTTAGATGTACGTCCAGTGTAAGAATCATAGAATTATCTTTGAGTCAGATATCACGAAAATTAAAACATGTTTTCTTTTGAAATTTGTATCTTTTTAACGCGATTCCACATTACAACACATTTAGAACAAATTATACAGATGAGTGATTTATCGTTCGAACGACTCTTTTTTCAAATAAATTCATCGGCTAATCTCGACGTCTAACGATCTGATGTGTAATATTAACGATTAATATGGCGATATTCGAGGTCTATCTCGAATTCTTTGGAATCAAAAGATACACACTAGCAGGTTCATTAAAAAACGAAAGGAAGCAGATATAGAAAAAGACTGTAAAATGGGTCCATTGTTCGGTTAGAACGATAGATACTAATTCCAGGATTTCGTTTTACGGATTGACGAACGCGTTCAGACAGAGTGACAGAACTGATCGGCGCTTGTGCTTGTATATATGTACGTATGTGCGTCGCTTAACTGTGATTTCTCACGAATCTGATCGACCCTGCCATTCGGTTCAAGCGTGACGGTTTCTCTGTCACAGAACTTCGATAACGTAGGCCGCGTCACGAAACACGAATCCGACAGCGATTTCGCGATTCTGCCTATCTTTTGATCCCGCCGAATTACCCTCACTTTCCCTCTTTTTCTCTCTCTTTCTCTCGTTTCGCGTTTTAATCCTCTTCACTGTGTCTCTTCCACAGATGTTCTCACGCTCTGCTTCCAACGAATCCACGAATTCTACTTGTATTTGAGGTCTCCACATCGATACTTTATTTTCGAGAAACCTAAATTCTATCCCTTAGAAAAAAGGAAGAAAAAAAAACAAATATTTATTTTTCAATTATTATTAAAAGAATTTTATCGATCGTCGACGAGACTGTGAAGTTTTCGAAATTTCAATATAAACTTTTCAATTCACCAAGGCGTTAAATGCATATTCACAAATATTTTATGTCAACGACTTTCGTGCGATAGAAATTACTCCGTCACGGCGAAAACAAAGGACAAGGAATTTCATAATTTCACGGAGAAAGCGAGAAGGCGCCGGTAGCTTCGCAAAAGTACGAGCTTCCTAACGATAAGACTTCCTCGATTTTCCTTTTCACTTTGCCAAGGGAGACGTAAACCTTTCCAATTACACGCTCGTCGTGATTCAAAAGCAACGTAATAAAAAGCATTTAAACGGCGATGCATTTTCCTTGCATCCTGATATTTCCGCTGCCGCCATAATTTCATCTGTAATAACGTGCTCGATAAACGAGCCACAGGTACGCGGCAAGGTAAAACGAAGACGAAGAATCGTAAGCGCCAGCTTGGCGCCTTCCACGTTCATGCTTAATAAAGTTTGATGATCGAAGAATAGAAATTATTTAAAACTGGTACATTCAAACATGACGGATTAAAAAAACGTTTTCATACATTTTTTGTTTTGTTGCTTTTTTAGAAATAATATATCAAACATTCGAATTATTTTATATCATATGTGACGTTCTATGATTCGACATGTAAAATACAATTTTTTCGCTGGCTGAATTCTATTGTCAATTGTTTCGGACAAAAAGCAGAACACGAAACACGGAACACGGAACATAGATCATAAATGATAAATCACAAATCACAAATCACTCGATCAATGCACTTGTAGTGTAACCAATTTCATAATTTTCTACTCTCTCTCACTTTGTATTTCACGATGGTCGTACACTGACCTTCTCTCTCTCTCTCTTGTTTAAAGCCTTGTAATCTGTATTATAGCTAATGTTTCCGCAAGTTAAGTAGTCTCAACTTTCCGTCGGATCATAAAGAGGAATTATACGAAAGTTTATCTGAATTGAACAAAAATAGTTGAAATTTTCGAGAAATTGCAAAAGCACGAAGTGAGAATTTTATGTTAATAATGTCGTAAGACGAGTTTAACTTTTGATATATGCACACACACACGCATAATGGTATTTAAATTTCTTTGATTTTGAAATCGTTCCATGCGACGTTATATTTGTCAAAATAAAAGGAAATCAAAGGAAATCAAAGGAAAAATACTCATAAAAGGTTTTCATAAGGATTTGGATAAAGCGAAAACTTTTTTAAATTTCGCGAGATAGAGGCTACCGGTTAGAGGTGGGGCAAAGAAAGCATTTCGTCTTTGAATTTTTCACGTTGTGAAGGCTGACAGAAAGTGGAGAATGTATAAGACATAACAGAAAAAGAGAAGAGAGAAACGTCGAAGTAAAGGAAAGAAGCTAAGGAACGTAGAGAGAAATCTTTGAAGGTTCGGCAATAATGTCGTAGGAAAATCAACGAGAACGGTTCTCTCTATTGCTCTTTCGTGCCGATGAGTTCGGAAAAGCTTTGAGCATTTTCCATGAGCAAAACGAAGAATAAAGAAGAAAGAGAGGTAGAACGAAGAGAAGAGAAGAGAAGAAAAGAGAAGAGAAGAGAAGAGAAGAGAAGGGAAGGGAAGAGGGTTGAAGGGATAGAGGGTGGTTGGGAGAGTAGCGGAAGCCCCGAAGGTAAGCTCGACAGTACCGGAGGTCGCAACAATGCACGGCGGAGGAACTCTTTTTGCCGGTTAAATTGAGTGTGAATTGCGACGCCGCGTAGGTAGAAAAGCGGAGGAGGGCTACAGAGGGTAGGTAGGAGGAGAGTAGAAAGCAAGAGAACGACGGAGAAAGGAATAAAGACAAGGAACAAGCGGCCAATAGGTATATATCTATGTATGTATGTATGTATGTATGTACCTCGAATACTATTCCCTTTTGGTCGATTCTTTCTACCTTTCTGTTTCTCCACATTCGTGAAACGTTTCATTTTCGGATAGTAATCTAGAGAAAAAGAAGGAAAAAGAGAAAAAAGAAGAGAAAAAGAAAAATTACGAAATGGTTCCTACGTAATCTTCCTCTAGTACCGTTCGATTTGTCTGATCTAGACGATTATGTGCTTAGAAGTATTCTTTTTATTCTTTCTCCAGTAGATGAAAAAGTAAAATAGAGATTGAGAGAGCGAGTGGAGAATAGAAAAAAAATATTTTAATTTTTCATTCCGACCACGGATATCGTTATATTTTCATTCACATTTTCGACCGCATTTTGCGATTATATGGTCGAACGGACAACCACGAAATTCTGTAGCTTATTGTACTATATACCTCGTTCGAACGATGTTGAAACAATATCAGAATTTCGAGTGAGGTGTATAACGGAGGAAATCCGCCAACACATCCGCGAAGGGATTATACGGTAGACGCGAAAATTTTTTGCGAGTTTCCACGACGAAAACAAAAAAAAAATATCGTTTCAGTAAAATTTTACGAACAAAAACGACATCGATTTCGATCATTTTTCAATGGCGAATAAAATATATCGATCTTTTACAATTATACCGTGTAATTGTATCGCATATGAAATACTTTTATTTTGAATTTAAACAGATAATATAATTTGAAAACAATCATAAAAAGTTCTCCAAATAATGACATTCGTCAAGAGAAATATTTAATGGAGTCATCATTAAACAACTTTGGTAAAGAGCCCTGTAACGATACGAGTGTTCAACCGCAAGCCGACTTTGACCTCCCCGGAACTAGACGGTACTGTCACCACAGACGAAACCACCAACGCTTATCACCGTCGTGACAGTTATGCGGAAATGCTTCTCTTGGAAATTAGATCGTGAAAACGTCGTTTTGTGGGGGATGGAACGGAGCTAAAGCCAGAACTAGAGATAGAGCACTAGAGCTAGAGTTAGAAGTAGATAGAGAGAAATTTTCTCTCTTGCAAATGAGACATCTCAAGACCGCAATTATTTCGTCCTTACCTTCTATACTAACTGGTGGTTACTATACCGTCGACCATAAATTCGTTCATCGACTAACTCGTTATTTTATTAGTTACTAAACGTTCCATGTAATTTACAGATTTTCCTTTGTGAAATGAAACGAAACGTTTCCAGTGAACGTTTCATGTTCTCTGGAAATAAGAAAAAGCGATATAGAACGTAAAGACTGATTAAAGATAAGAATAGGTTCCATAGTGAATGCGGAAGAATGTCGAACGCGGAAACGCATCGGGTCGCCTTTCTTTTTTCCTTTTTGGTATCCCGTTATTATCTGTAACCTTCTGGAAGAGAGCACTCGAGGAGGACACGAGGGGCCCTTTATCAAAGCTTACCACCCATATCTATTGTCGGGATCGAGGCTTCGCGGCTTTTACGTTCGAGATATCGCTTTAAGGGCGATTCTACCAAGAAACATTAATATCTACTGGGTGTTTGTAAAAGAGGTACGAATCTCTCTCTCTCTCTCTCTCTCTCTCTCTCTCTTTCTTTCTGTTACCTATCTTGGCAATTTTACGAAAGGTATCGTAAAGTTTGCGTGGGACGATCGTCTATTTCTCACGGCATTATCGGACCAAACGTCCTGTCGTACTTTCTATCATTTACGTAAGACACCCAAGCGCTAGATGCTTCGACGATTTGAAGTTTTTCTTTATGTTAGATTCGAAACGAAGGGGCGATGCATTGAGTCGCGCATTTACATTTTCAGAACGACTGCTCGTCGATAAACGAATATGATCGTAAGTACATTGGGTAAGAAAGTGAATACGCGAATGGAAGTAACTTTGGCACTTTCCGATCGATTTCACGAAAATTTATTCTTCATGTTACGCGGAATAGAAGCGTAATGTTTCCACGCTGAATATATTTTTAAATGAGAGACGAATCAAATGTATAAATCATTGCGACGATTGCTGTAACATAGAGTACAGATGCTGTAGCTAAATTTTATATCGATACATGAGGAAAGAAAAAAAAGAAAAAAGAAAATACTAAAAATATATTTTCTCGTTTTATTACGATCGTTCGTTTTTACACGTGTTTTTTTTTTTTTTTCTTAACGAACGAGTTCAATAAATTGAACAAATAATTTTCTTATTTGAAATAGATCAAACTATAATTGCCAAGAGAAACTATCGAAAAAGACTTGAAAAAATATATGAGACTATTACGACGTTGTAAAACATCTCGATAACGATTTTCAACCTTAATCGTTTACTGTCTCCGCTCTAATGGATCGCGTTTCGATCTTGTCCTGGCGCACTTTTCCGAGCGACGTTCTCTTCTTTCTTTTTACCATGTAATAACGAAGTTTATCGCTGTGAAGAAACGACGAGAGAGAGAAAGAAAGCACTTAAAAAAGAAAAGAAAGCAAATAAAAGAAAAGTAAAAAAGAAAGAAAAAGGAGAGGAAAGAAAGAAGAAGAGAAAAAAAAGAAAAGAAAGATCGAAAAAATCGAGGGGGAAAAAATGTAAAAAAAATTTTCGAACTTTCCGCATTCCACTTATCGCCTCATCGTCCTCATCGTCCTCATCGTCGACGTCGTAGAAACACGAATTTCGTGGTGTTATCGTTACTCGCTTTCCGGAAATAACATCGTTCGAGCGTTGCTAGTTAGCCATATTCTAACGCGCAAAGTTTAACAACGTTGGACGTAATGCGCACGGATGCTCTAAGGGTAGAGAGGAAAAGGGACGAGATGACAGGTTAGATTATTCGAAACAAAATTCTCAAAACGTTTTAAGCGACGAGAAATAACGTAAAATGATGCTTGCTCGTCAGATTGTGCGAATCTATTTTCCAAGACACTTTACAGTGAACTCATTTTCAAAACTTATACATTAACGCGTACTATCTTCGTTCTCATACTGCATCGAGTCTTCTCATAAAAGTAATTTATGAACCATTTAGATAATGATCGTGAGAAGCCTGACGGAAAATTTAGATTTCGCATATTTGAAGCATCTCAATAATTTCCGCAAACGTATCGTGAGATAATAGATATTATTTTTTATTTAATCGATTTCTCAAAAGGAAAGCGAAATGTAAATTTTCGTTTGGTACTGTAAATGTTTCGCGAAAAATGGAAAAAAAAATCACGAAGAATCTACGAAGAACGCTCCGTTTTCGTATTTACGGATATGGTTCGAGTGCGGCTCGAATTCAACGTTGTTTTCGATATTTACAACTAGGTCGAGATCTCCGGGCACGGCGATCGGCCGAGTAGAAAGCAAAGAAAGAGAGAAACGTGAAACGATAACCCGGGCCACGCGCGACCACCTTGCGCATTTCCGTATTTCCTTTAACACGAGCGAGACCTATCTTGGCTCGTAAAGTTCGCATATACGATACGCGCTGGAGAGCGTGACCTTTGAACCCGAGTACGAAAGTATCCCACCAAACAGCAAATACCGATCTCCTTTCACTTCTCGTTTTCATCGATCACCCCGATAAAAAGACTTTTACGATTTTACCAATTATTTCATTTCGCGTTATATTATTTTCTTCTATAACAGATCATAGTTTTCTCTCTTTTTTTGCAATTTCACATGCAAATTTTATCCTTAATTTAATTGTTATTGGAATGTATGAACATTGAAATCGAGCTGAGATACCTCGATGTAGAAGATGTGGATAGAAACGAAGCATCACCTTCAATGCTTAGCGTTTCCATAACCGCAGAAACGTCCCGTACAGTTCGAGAGAAGAGAAACCGCCCGCATTCGGACGTCATCCTTGACAAATGGCTGCCAGCGATTAAATCAATCCAAGAGATATGCCTTTGACCACTGACGCATCGCGTCGCATGCTCGGCTATTTATGTGAGTCCACGTAATCGCTATCGTAACTCGGTACCTTGAAATATCTCCGGCACTTCATCGACTATTCACTCCCTTTTTTTTCTCTCTCTTTTTTTCTTTTCCTCCCCGTCTATTCGTATTTTCTTCTATTTCATTGAATTTCAACGAAAACCCTTTATCGATTAAAATCAATCAAAATCATTAGAATTTTTATCCGAAATCTATAATAAATCGAACAATTCATTATTTTGATGCCTGTTACAACCATCGAATATTCTATACAAATATTTGAAAAAAAACAAAAAAAAAACAAAAAATATATATAAAGATAGTTAGGGAATTATATTCGTGATTTTAACGAGACCCAATCATTTCGAAAAATCGAAGGTATTGTTACAAACGAATCTCGTTACTGGTACATATAAAAGATGACGATATGATCGAACAATATTTCACGACATTCGATTTCAGTCGAAACTACTTCCAAATGTCTTTTGTTCGATTTATTTGCGTTATAGAGAAAGCATTCATCGTGGAACTCTACGTAATATGATTCTATTCGGGATCAAATAAATCTTCTTTTAAGATCAAACGAGAACACATTCTAGTGACCCACCGACAGTTTTATTCATTTTATGAACATACCTGAAAAAACATTCTCTTTGAAAAAATAAAGCTTTGATTCGAGAGGGTCGAAAGAGGATACTACATTTACCATCTCGAACTAGTCCCTTTATTCTACGGAATGAATTCACGGAAGCGGACGATAGATTTATTTTTTTCCCGAGGTTTCTCGCACTACTAACAGATCCCCTAGCCACGATGGACGAAGCTGGAACACGCCCAGAGATTAGGGAAACTACGTACTTCAACGAAACACGCGATTCTAGATTAACATCGCGAAGCTCGAACGATCACTGTGATAGATAGTACAACGAGTGAAGATTTACCCGCGAGATTATCAGAGATTTTCTACCTAACCTTTTTTTTTGTTATTATACCTGGATACGGGTTACTTTTTGTTTGTATGAAAGTGTTCTTCGAAGATCGTTTGAAAATAATTTTCCTTTTTTTTTTTTTTACTTACCTTCGTATTACCTGGATATGAATGAATCTTGCCATTAATTATCATTTCCTCGATTAAATTTCAAATTATCCAATTTTTCAAACGTCAATCGAAAAACTCGACAAAAGAAATCGTAAATATATTCTATAGGAGATATTCCAGAGCTTAGTATTAAAGTTTAATAAATCTTGCGATAGCGAGTTGACGGATGTATAACGGGATTACGAAGTTTAGGAAGACCAGCATGAAGATGATTTAGAGGCGAACCTCGTCTTTCCACCCCAATGAATTCGTGTTAAGACGGCTCACGAAAGGCTTCCCGCGACACTTTCTACCCAGAACCTTCTGTCAACTATAAATGCGTCTGGCTTTACACTCCATGTCCAACATTTTAACGTGCGTTAAATCGATGCTCTTATATACTCGTTCGTAATCTATTCCATCGATAGGTTTCATTATACAATATATATATATATATATACACACACCCACCCACACACACATATATATACATATATACACACATACACATTATACCTATATATATATATGTATATATATATTATATATTATATATATAACACACGTATGTTTCATCGTTCTACGACATTAAATTTAGTTTTTCGATCACAGTAGCAATATTTCATAACGGTTGATTTTTTTTTGATTTTTTTCGATGGTGTAGCTATCGGACGACGAGGTCGTAAATTGCGAACACTAACTTGAAATTTTATCGCGAGTAAATCCGGAAACATGGCCGACGATATTACGTCGATAATATAACGATAATATAGTCACGTTCTCTTTCCTTCGCTGGACCATGAGATCTCTCAATCTTTAAAGAGACATCTGTTATAGAAACGCGCGTAAAAGGATTTCTGGTTTTAAATTGCAACGGAATAAGAGTAAATCAAAAAATTTTGCCATGGACCGTTTAAAGGAAAATTCAAGAGCTCCACTTATATTTCGATTTATGGGTTCATATTTTGAAAAAGTAGTACGTCGTTAGCATCTCAATCGCGTTTATAAAGTCGTGCAACAGCGTGTACTCTCGCTACCACTTAGCTTTCCACTCTTGAATATTCATCTTTGCAACGTGCCAATACGGAGCTCTGCTCGATAGAAAAGCTCCATCCTTCTTTTTCATGAAAAGAGAAAGAAAAAAAAGAAAAAAGTTGAAGAAAAACAGAAGAGCAAGCTGCAAAGCGTCGCAGTAGAATTTTCATTGAACTTCATTATACGCAGTTAGAAAAACTATATTAAAATATCGTCTGACGCGTGAACAATCTTTATCTTTTTCTTTTTTCATTTCATTAATTTAAGTTTCCATTAGATCGTTCTTCCTGATCGCTTTAAAAAGTCATTGGAGACGTAAAGAAGCGTACAAGTAGGGTAACTGGAAGAACGTGACTCGCGCGCGCGCGCCTATTTTGGTCGCGCCGTATCGAGAAACGGTGATCTAAAACGACAGTACCATCACCAACAAGTTTCTTCGCATATTTGGTATTCCCTCTTCGACGTATCTTATGTACGCGAATCTGTCTCATTAAGCGCACTCACGAGACGATTATATAATAGGCCACTGCAACACTGATCGAGACCACCATCATGATCGAAATTTATTCGTAACATTTTGCACCAAACAGAATGTTAAATGCACACACACACGTACACGCACATATAAGATGATCAAAGAACCTTTCTATTCGTGAATATCGCATGCACTTCGTTATCTATAACAAACACAAAAACAAAAATGGTCTTTTATATTCACGCTGCATCGATACGAGTAAATATAGTCGATTATTATAAATACATCTATGTAAGGACAAAATTAAATAAAATCGAAATCTATTTGTCGATCCGTATTGTTGGTAACCACAAATAAAGTCATCTAGAATATATTCACGTTTACGAAAATAAAATAATAACAAGTCTCTCGAGGAAGGCATATAGGAAAAAGCTGAAATTTACCGAGATCCCAAATGGGAAGCTTTAATTATTTCTACGTGCACGCACGCGTTGGTCGTCGCGACTTCGTCGACCAGATATATTTCGGTTTCCGGAACGAGCTTTCGGTAGCGAAACTATTCTCGGTATATTCAATTCGAGAGCTTCGCTCTCTTCCGTAGAACGATACGAGACCGCGTAGTAATTTGCACGTAAATGGATGCGTATTTTGTCTCTCGAAGCCGCAGAAGAGGCGTGTCATTTCGCTCGAATGAATGCCTTCGATATAGACAAAAATAGATAAATAAATAAATATATATATATTTATATCTATAATATATATGTAAGTTTGTTTTATATATTCAGCCATGTTAAGTGAGCCAACAGTGAAAAGTTTAATTTACGATGTATATTATACACGAAGGAGAGAGATCACAAGTACCAGCAAAGTAAAGCATGTTAGGGCTTCAACATATTTACGTTATATCCTTTGGGAAAAGATAACCTTTAAAGTTTCTCGAACATAATCTAAACCAATTTACCCTCTCATAGTTGGAACCAATCCCAAAATCCTCCCTCGTAAAAGGAATATGATCGTTTGCATTCGGTTTCTCATTTCTCTCCATTATATCAACGATCATTCACGTTTAATACATTTCATAAACGATATTTTTGTTATTCCAATTCAATATAGATGATATGTACATATGTATTATTTGATGTGATAATAATAATTTTCATTAACAGAAATGAAAACGAACGTATGACGTATTTTAATTAGCGCTGACTTGTTATGCAGACTTTCAAATAAAATTTAAAAGCAAAATACACTTTTTATCTTAGTAATTCTTTCATCCATTCATAACAAAAAGTTTTAACAAATATATACATATTGTTTATTTAAAATATTATTCAGAGGAAAGGAAAGATGAAACCAGTTTGTTTTCCGTAGCTCAATGGATAGAATTTCAATTTTTTTTTCTTTTTTTTAGAAAAAGAAATACATAGCAAAATTTTGCTTTCGAAATACATTCGTGAGTAGAGGGGAAGATGAATACGTGCTCGACAAAACCCATCGAGACAAATACAGGTGCGTGCGTGCTTGTTAACGAAACACGGGGATAAGCATCTACTTCAAGATACAATGAAACCTTCTCTTTCAAATAACCATACCCTTATTTCTTTCTACATACATACATACATACATATATACATCGACAATCTTTTGTAAACGAGCTTCTCGTCTTTCCGATTGATGGTAAAATTCTATCGTTAATAATATGGGGACAACTGTCTACTGATTCTTAATAACTGTCGTTTATTCTCAAGTCATACCGAACAGTATTTAGAATAGTTTATCGTGTAGTGCCTCTAGTGCTTTCTTAGAATTTTAAATGATTCTCCAGCACGTCGAACATTTTCCCATTGAAAGTATCACGAATGATGTTTGATATTCCAACGTGTCCATGACTTCAATGATGAGCCGTGACAAGCTACGGTATATTTCTTAAGTATATAATTGATACTATAAAAATAAACCGATGTCTATGCTAAATATTACTGGTTATGCAAGAAAACAAAATGTCATTGTTGAAATTTTATACGCTCTGAATGAAACACGAGATTATTCAGGAGTATGAGTTTTATACCATCGAATATGTTCCTAAAAAATCTAAATCAAAATTTCCGTTCGAAAAGCGAATCGTTTCGCCGATCTCCCAAATGAATCGTTTCGATTGGACCATCGATCCGATTTCATTATTCTCGAAAGCTCACGAACTGGATCTTGCTCGCATTGTTCGTTCTAGAGTAGGTATTAGTCGATTCGTTCCGTTCTACGGAAATAACATTCCTCTTTCTTTCTCTCTCTTCGTCCTTTCACCAAGCATCGACTTTCCTAGCTATTTATTATTACCACGTTATTTATCGTCACCGTTTTCCTTCCAATAAAAGGCCCCAGCATTGTGCCCCGGAGTGACGTGCTACGGCTAAGTTATTTATAATGATTGCCATCTTGCGATCGTGTGAGAGCGTATACTCTGTGCGCTCGCGTCTCTCTCTCTCTCTCTCTCTCTCTCTTTCTCTCTCGCACACACGTACGCATGTACACGCACACGAACACACCCACAGCCACTCTTTACTTCGACGCGAAGCAAACAGGCACCTGTTGGTTCTTTACGAAGTGAAATATAAATTTGATGGCGATAGCGAAGAGCTCGAATATGTGTAGGCTTCTCTGGCGATCGTACGAGAAAGTTAAAGTCTCTGCTAAGAAGATGGTAGAAAAGTGAGAAAAGTGAGAAAAGAAAGAAAGATAGACGTAGAGTAGAGAGGAATGGAATATTACATTCCTGTGGTTCGAAACGAACGTATTCTCCACGAAAACGCATCCATTATTCTTCGATTCCTATCTTCGAAACGAAAGTAAAATTCGGTGCAGGGAATGTAGTCGTCGAATGCCGACAAAGGAAACCAAATACATTATATTATACGTATATGTATTGGAGAGTATATCTCACGAAGCATGGACCAACTATATCTCTCTCCTCTTCCTTTCGTTTCCTTCTTGTACCCATTTCTCTCTAACTTCCAATAATCTCGCATGTACACCCACACCTTCACAAAAATAGAAACGCATATCTGTTGTTCGATCGATCCACCATCGGATTGGTAAGCTTTAAAACCAAAAGGATTAAATCGGATTTTGTTCTATCGATTACATACGAATATAGAAATTACGACCAGTTGACAAATATAATGTGGATTCGTTAAATGGTCTACAGCTTCGGAAAATGTTGTCCATTTGATATTTTTCACGATCATTTTATTTTACGCTATATACAATCGCAACTGATATTTTCTGTTTCTTTTTTCTTGTTTTTTTTTTTTTTTTTATATATGCGTGATGTATTATTTTTTTATTGGATCGATTATTTCGATTATTTGATTTATCGACCAAATCATTTTTTATTTTTTCCTTTCGTCATATTTATTTATTGGACAGTAAAACTGCGAAATATACAATTTGTGTTTCGTAATTCTTTCGCGTGTTACGATCGCGTATCGTTGAGTTCTGGGAGGATTAAAAATGTGAGATTCGTTCCATTAATCTGATGAAGCAACGGAGATAGATGTTTAAGAACAAAGATGAGAAAAAGAGAAAGATTCATGATCTGGAAGCATCAAATACTCTTATTATATCTTAAAGATAGGAATAAAGAATAAATGAACAACGAGAAGCAAAGGATTCATGATCGAAAAATTATTACATACTATGTGTGTAGCATGTATATTTCATATTACGTTAATAGCTAAACTAGTTCTTTGTATTCCAATGAATCGTAATTATAAAATTACTCCATAATTAACATAATAAACTATAATGATATTCCTTTTGACAGTACACAGGATAATTACCCATTAATATGCCATTATATTATAAAATCCAAAGAGATCGAATTCTGTTTGTTTGCTTAATTCGTTCGATGTTTCATCAATGTTTACAATAATTATAAACATTCTTATATATATATAATATGTATATAGTTTTATATTTGTGCAAATAATTCAAACATTTTTTCTAAAAAATCAAACGAGAGAAGCTTTGGCAACTTCAATCGAGTGAAAACAAATGATATTTTTGGCCGACGATTATTAATTCTCGATAAAGCGAATTTAATTGACGATCACTGAGTGTTCACATCAATGGACGCTCATTGCTTTCTATTTCTCTCGAATTGTGACGAAAATGCGATAAAAACAAAAATCACGATCGTGGAAAATTTCATTCTATGTGCTTATCTCTCTCAAAATGACGAACGTTTTGTTGTTTCCCTTTTTGCCATTGATTCACCTAAATTCATTCTACTTAAGATCAATGAAGTTGAATAATTTGTAGATCAAAAGTAAATAAAATATTTTTTTTTCTGAAAAAACACCATACGCAGAATTAAAAGCTTAAACAAATAAACAATAGCGGATTCTCTTCTCTGCGTTATTTATCTACTTCGTTCGACATCTATCCATTTCACGATTTATCATTATATCTCGACACACGACTCACGAAGTAATCCGACAAGATCTTGTCATCGAGATAGAAGAGTTTATCTCACCGTGTGTCAAGTATCATCTGTCGTGTGGAAAACACAGGGTTTCTCCGTTGAAAGATACCATTTCGATGTCGAATCGTTCGTTTTGAGGTGATCCCGAACGGTATGAGTAGAATATTAGAATTCACTCTTCGTGGCCTCTTTCCACATAAGTCTGTCTTTCCTTGTGGTCTTGCTCACACCCAACTGATGAAAGAAAAAGAGACGGTAAGCGGAAAAGAGAAGTCGAGAGTACACGTTGCATTTTATCACGATGGCCTCGATAGTTCTCTTTGCACTGTTACGAAGTATATAAGCGGCAGCTTGTTATGTTAATCGCTTCTTTATCGACCGTCTTCTTTCGAACCGTACGCCGAGTGTCGAAAGTATCCGTGTTACAGATGGACTCCTCGTAAGTCTTGCTCCTTGTGTTAGAGAACCAAAAGAAGAAGAGAGCAGGTAGACCTGGATGAGAATATTTATTACATATTCTCAGATCCAGATCCTTTGAAAGGCTATGCGAGAAGGTTCGCGCAACACAGAGCGAAAGACAAACATAAAAGAGAGATATATCGGGGGAAGCTATTGTGCGATACGATTTTGTACGATAAAGCATGCTAATATATATCGTGCGCATAGAAAAAATTCTTCTAATAGATTCGATACGATAAAATAACTTGGGGATATAAGATCGAAGTATAGAAAGAATTCTCGATCTATATTAAACAGTCTTGCATAGTTAAATATTTCGTCTTTTTTAATCTTCCTTCGGGAAATCAATTTCGATCTAAATACGAAGCTAATTGGAAACTTTTGAAGCTTATTAAAAATTACTTCACGAATCAAACGACTGAAGGGACATAAAAAAATCATTCATTTTTCATAGAATCTGAAAACGATAATTCGAAGAATTCGTTTAACTTCACGTAGGGAAAACCACGAAACCGACACGATTGCCGTATGTTTTACGACGAAATCCCACGCCACATTTGAATTTTGATGGCCCACAACCAGCCTCGTGGAAGATCGATATCCTACCTCGAACTAACCAAGTCTATCTCTCTCTCTATCTCTCTCGGTTCTTCCAACAGAAGGCCCCATTCTAGTGGTTTAGCATAAATTTCGGTAGGACGAGCCGTGCGGACGTGATCGCAGAGAAATTCGTAAGGGATCGAGCAGAGCTATTGGATGATCCTTTGCTCGCTGAGAGATGCGACTTCGGAGAGCGAACATCAGGAGAATGGCAGCAGTCTTCTTCGGCTCGTCGAGCATCGAACGAGTTGTTTTCGGGATACGATAAGACGTATGGTATACGTGTAGCACATGGATGACGGCAGCTGCCTCGTGCCTTGAATATTTACCGGTTTAAATTCCGTGCACAATGCACGAATTGCACTCAATGGTTGGGGCCTCTAACCCCAGAGAGCTGCCTTTAGGGGGGTCCATATTTAATCAACATTCGTTTACCCTCTCTCTTTTTCTCTTTTTCGCGAGTACTCCATTTTACTTTCAACCTCTTCTTTTAGACCCTTCCCTAACTTCAATGCGTGCCAGAAGTTTGGTCAAACAATAGTCTAGTCTAGTGACAAAACGATAGCATTACTAAGGACGACGCCATTAAATGTGCTTCAATAGTGTTTGCCTCGTTTGTTCGCGGAAACATTCCATCGTCGTTCAATCGTTGTCTAGAAATTTTTATCTCAATTACGATAGAGAAATTACGATGTAGAAAGTTTCAAAAAAGAATAGATATTTAATTAAACCATGGAAGATACGTCCGATCGTTGTTGTGGCTGCGAAATAGGAAACTTCTTTCTTGTTTTCTTTTTTTTTATCTTTGTATTTTTTTATTTTATTTTTTTTTTCCCCCAACGAAATTAACGACATTCGAAAAAATGTAGAAACTTTCAGACAGAATTCATTAACCAGAAACAACCGTTGGAATGGACTGGAAAGTCGTGATATTAGAGGCCGAAGCTCAATTAAAGAAGAGGAAAGAGTTCCAGCTTTACTGCGAGTATTTCGTTCCGTCGGAAAAGAGGAGAAAAGGGAAGATAAAACCAATTCTTTCACGGAAATGAGATCGGGGAAAAGAAAGGGGAAAAAAATGCACGTCGGGTGGGCAATTGAGAATATTTATTCGATTATTCGTCGAATATGCGTTTTCACTTCGGTATCTATTGAAATCGTTATTAAATTCATCGCTAATTCGCCGCCAAGACAATAAGAAGCGAGGAAGGAAGAAGATGAAGTAGGGAAGTAATAAAAAAGGGGAAAAAAAAGAAAAGAGAAGAAAAGAAAAGAAGAGGAAAAGAAAAGATTCTCTCTCGTTGGAAAGTCGAGGTGGAAGAAAGACAGAAAAAAAAAGAGAGAGAGAGAAATATTTCAGTGACTCGGAAGATTTTAGAGTGCGGCTTCCGAGACATTCAACGTATTCACGCGGAAGTAGTCTTGAACCACCTGAATTAATTACAATACGATAGTTAGTATAATTACCGCGAGCTTCGAGGGTTTATGGATATCCGCTTAATGGTCCGCAAGAAATTTCCCTTCGTCAATTTTTACGAATCTCTTTAGGATTGTTCGGAAAGAGAATTAAATCACGATTTAAGAAACTTTGAAAAGACTACGACAATCGAGTTTGCGAAATCTTTATTCTTTTTCTTTTTTTCTTTTTTTTGTTTTCTATAATACCTACGTTCAATTAAAGATGGAGGGACGATCGGGAGCTTCCCGCCGCATAATTTTCTTATAAATGAATTAGAAACGTTACGTTCTCGTCGCTTAATGGAGTCATTAAAATTTGACTTAATCGAGCACCGGGAAAAAGAACCGTAGAAAAAGTAAGATTATCGATAGGAGTTTTGGCGCTCTACAAAATGTTTCCTATACCTGCATTTTCGTCCCGCGCTCTTCCTTTTCACGAAGAAATTTTCATTTTAAGAACCCATGAATCTCATTATCGTTCCCCTAGCAGGAATCCTCTTCCTTTTCGTCTTTCAACGTGGAAAAAAGGCTAAAAAAGCTTAGATCGGAAAGACGAACGTTCAGCACGCAATTCCATTTCCTTTTCATTCGATACAAAGGGAGTAGAGTCTAAGGTGGAACGACAAATGTCTCCTTTCGAAAGTCATACATAGATAGATTACGATATCGGCGATCTTGAAAGCGTTTAACCTAATATATTTAACTACCATGCCGTATCTTAACAAGCGTCGACTCTCGGTCTACGTATCGTTACGTGTTCTACGATAGAATCGATCGAAAGTAGTTTAATTAGAAACGTTCTTAAAGATATCACGAGATAAGTGGTAAAAGTGCAATTATTGCGGCAAAGCTAGTCAACCGTCGAGTAGTCGGATAGCCCGCCATAGTCGGATACCGCCTTTCGGAATTTTCTTAATTAAATCGTCGTTCCACCGGCCATAGGAATTAGACGACTGATAAGCGACACGATCAGCTTGTTATTATCGTTAGAAAAAAAAGAAAGAAGAGGAACATGAATGAATTTCTACCACGTCTAAGAAGAAGAAGAAGAAGAAAAAGAAAAACCGATGTAGTCCGAAATAGTTATAGCATCCGGATGTATGTAAGTATCGATGTAAGATATCCTAAAGCGATATAAAAAGAATTAAAAACATGTTTGTTATTTCAAAGAGAGACGATCAATAAATGTCAATATCCGGAATGATTGCAGATCGTTAATCTCGATTTAAATTGTAAGAAATTCTGATTACTTGTATTTTGCTTATCCAGTTATTGCGTTTGTTAACCTAACAGATACAGGACAAACGTTCGTATTTGGACCGTAGAACGCAAAGAAGCGTTACAAAGCTCCTTCTTTCCCTCTCTCTCTCTCTCTCTCTCTCTTTTTCTCTCCATAGAGCGGACGTATCGGTAGATACTCGAGATGGTTTTGCGCAAACGAGCTAAAGGTTGTGGTCCTCTCGTAACTGTTAGCTTACTCCTCCGCATCGCGGTGTCTAGTGTGTCCACAAGGAACCGCGTGGGTTATCGCGTGTAGACCATGCTCGAGCGACCATATAAACGTATCCATTACTCGTCGTTTGCGTATAGTTCCAATAGAATAGAATACTCCTCGTAACTAGAGGGAATTCAAAGCAAAACGTTCCTACGGGGAATTTAGTGTAAACGCGAGTAACGTTGATGATTGGAATTAAATTGATGAATAGCAGAAAAGCGGCGGTGAAAGTTGGAGTACCTATGATTCTCACCTGTAACAGAAAAAGGAGAAGAAAAAATATTAGTACCTGCTCCGATGTAAATATATAAATATATATAAATATATATATATATGTATACACACATATATATATGTATATGTATGTATGTATGTAAAAAATACTTTTAAAATAAGTCCTCAGTTATGTTTTATATTACACTTTTTTGTTATTAACGAAAAAAACAATAGGAAGGAGGATAGATCGTCATAGTAAAAATTTGACTGTTCGTTCTATTTAGTTTTACACAGTCGTAATTTTATCCCAGGACATAAAGATCGTACTAAACTAACGTAAATCTCGAAGGCTCGTTTGCACGTTGTTATATCCATACTCTCTTGTTCCCCTTCGCCTCTCTTAAAAAGCTATCTTGACGCGGAAAATGTATGCGTATACGAGGAGGTAAATGGAGCGGTTTATTACATTGGTATTGTTCGTGGTCCGCTGTGAGCACGTTACGTGCGCGTTCTCTATCGATCGCCGACGACAATGCTCCATCTCTTCTCTACCTTTCTCTATCACTCTTTCCGGCTCTCCATCTTTCTCATCGCTTAGAGGCAAGCTTACCCTCTTTTTTCTCTCCATTCCTTTGATTCCTTTCGTCTTGCTTCACTATTCGTATCTACTCTAAATACTCGCCAAGGAAGAAACGAAGACTTTCAAAAGGAAGAAGAAAATAAATCCTGTACGTTCATGGATGATCTATTTTACTCTCGGATTTCCGTTTGATTTATCGAGAAAGAGTATGCCTCTCGACGCTTTCCTATTTCGTTGTTACCCATCGTGTGCATCATTCGTTACATGTCGAGTCGATTATCGAACGACGATGAGAGAGCTTAACGAACATTGTGAACACATCGCTAATACGAACTCATCATTTGTGAAACAGATGAGTATACTCGAAGCAATCCTTGCGGAATATTAGATCGACAAGACCGTCTTGTTTCGAAAGACGTCAAGATGATGTCTGTGGGAAAGTGGGTCAAATTTATCTTCTTAAAAGAGGACACACAACGTATGTCCTTACGCAAAGGGATTTTCATTCTCACGGATGATAGTCGTAAGAGGTGAGATATAGGCGTGGGTGATGTGTCACACAGGATTCAGTCGACGGTGTGCGATGTGCGTGGATCGCGCAATGCATAACGTAATGCTGCAAGGACGCATATTGTCGCAGCGTGCCCATTGATCACCGGATGCTGTCACAGCCTATACATCCTACACGTAAGCTCCATATACATTCCCCTCCCTGCCTCTCTCTCTCTCTCTCACTCTGATGCTGTAAGTTGTAGGACAAGCTAGGATCATCTCATTGATGATAGTCTTGTTTCTCCGATTCGACAAACCCTTCTCGGAATGGTAGATATTAGATATATTATAACATATATATATGTACCATCTTTCTATTAAACATATTTCATATACGAAAATATGTTATAGGCATGTTATAACTATAATGAATAATGAAACAATGGATTAACTAAAATGAAAAAAAAAAAATCGGCACACCGTAAGAAACGATGTAGCAATTAGAAATTTATGGATTATTGGAAGTTGTCCTTTGTAATTCCGCTTTGTACGATGGACTCGCGAACCCGTGTTAAAGTCGAAACACGATAATTAATCGTCCCATATTCTGCGGACCGCTTATATGCGTACTTGTAACGTCCTCCGAAAGAAAATCGCAAGAGAAACGATGCCGAGATTCTCGTTGAGCGCTGTAGGCACCAAGTGCCTATCGATGTTTCTCTTCGAGTTTACCGATGAAAATCAACGAAGACGAGAACTCTCGCGGTGTACCGAGAACCGGCTCATACGGGTAACATCCTCTATGCCAAGCTTTTTTACACGAAAGAAAATTGATAGTACCTCAGTGGATTAATAGAGACGCCGGTAAAAACGTTCCTTCGGACGGCTACGTACGCGCCGAAACTCTAAACGAACCGCACGTAAATCCTTTTCTCTGAAAGATCTTACCAAACGATCTACGAAGTCCGCAAAAAGAATCGAGTGGTTTAAGAAAAAAGATAAAGAAAAAGAAAAGAAAAAAAGAAGAACAAAAAAATACAAAAATAAAAAGAGAGAAATGATAAAGAAAGAATGAAATATAAAATAAGATAAAAAAATAAAAAGAGAAAAGAAGAAAAAGAGCTGAATAAAAAATACCTCAAGATTCGTCGTATCAACGATTCTATATATTTTCTTACGAACGTTAATCCTCTTATTTTTTTATTAGAAATGATTACGTTAAAACGTTGCCAATTTGTCGTTTAATAGAAGTATTTCTTTCCTTTTTCTTTTTCCTTCTTAAAACGACGTAATCTTTTGGAAAGCATACTCGTGCCCTCGAAATTTCAAAAGACTCGTTTAAGTTCGAAACGATTCGTTTATTCGCGACGGAATTTGACCGAACGTAGAACGAATAGATCGACGATATACTAGATGATCGAATCGTCGCCAAAGTGCAGAGCAAATGCACGAAGAAGTGGATTCGTAAACTCGATGAATACGAGAAGGTGGAATTTGCGTGGAATACGTCGAACGGAAACCGGTTGGTCGCTTGGTCAGACACTCACATTCGTTCGTTCGTTCGTTCGTTCATTCGCCAGAAGCGAATGGGCGAGCAGCTCGAGCCCATATCGTCGGACTCTTCGCAGTACACGGTTAGTCTTCTTTAATACATTTCTTTCCGTTTGTTTCCTTCGTTTTGCATCATAGTTCCGTAGTACCACGCGTTGAATAACGAATATTAAATGTAAATCTGTTTTAACGAGGAAAAACAAAGAGATATGAAAAGAAGGATTTTGGTTGGATAATCGTATTAACATTGATAAAGATCGCGAGTAATGACGAAGGAGAGACAAAAAAGATACATGAAAAAGATAGTATATGCAGTGGAAAAAGAAAGAAACGAGAATTATTCTAATTTATGATAAGGCAGATTAAGAGGAAAAAAAAAGAAAAACAGAAAGAAAAAAGGAAAAGAGAATGAAAAAGAAAGACAGAGTCGATCGTATTGGACGATAAAATCGCCAGGTTTGCGGGAATATATTTCAATTTTCGTGGGGAATGAAAAAAAGGTGGAGTCGACTATCACGAGAGTGAAAAAGGCGCCAGAGAGAGAGAGAAAGAGAGAGGAAAGGAAGGGGAGGTAGGGCGACAATCGAAAGAGCGATAAATCCTACGCGGTCGTGTAAATAGCGTGGCACGAGTGTCGGCGGGGCATGCACTCTCTACCATCTACCACACCCCTCTCTCTCGCTCTCTCGTTCAGTCGCTCTCTTTACGATCGGTTGCAATACGATATTTATCGTACACCGGCGAGGTATATCGAATAATGCGAAACGGCCGGTGCATGGAGCACGGTTTTTCATGCGGCCCGAGTGCCTCGAATCGACGCTTCAAATTAGTTTCCGCGCTTGATCGAGTACACCCCGAGTCCGGTGCAAATCACGTTGCAACTCCCTGGTCTTCGTATTTCCCTTGCACTCATCGACTGAACTAGTACTTTCTTTCTCTCTCTCTCTCTCTCTCTCTCTCTTACCTTCTCTCCTTTCTCGCATATCTTTGTTTCGACTCTTTTAATTATTAGTTCGTTACTAATACCGTACGAAAAGCATATAGCGTCTATGCAGAAAACTGACTTTAAAATAATCGATCATTAAGTATTATTATTGTATAATGAGACTTTAGAAGGAGCGTAAAAATTATTTGTAATAACATTTGATTATAAAATAGCCGCGTGAACGTGTCGACGCTTCGACAGGAGGAGCTTGTCTAAAAAGAAGACAGAATATCTTGAATGAACGTTGATCACAGCGATGTCAACAGTTCTCCTTTGCTATCTTCAACTCTTTTGTATTAATTATTAATTAAACATTAAACTGTTAATTATGAGATCAGACAACGAATAAATCGATATATTTAATTCTATAATTCTATTTTATTCTAAGATGCATTTGTATTACGAATAAAATTAGAATGATACGTGAACGGTAGACACTTCGATATTTATATCGTTAAAGATCTTTATAGCCTTCGAAAGAACACGAGAAAAGTTGATAAAAACAATATCCTCTATTCCGTTTCCATTGTTTCTAATTGTCACATGAGAAGTGGAAAGGAAAAATAAAGAAAGAGAAAAAGAGGGAAACTGTGTTGATAAAGGGACCTTTTGCCGGAGGAGTTTGAATGCTTTTATCTCAAGTACACTTTCTCTCTTTCTCTCCCTTTTTTCCTATCCGTAAATTTCATTTCCAAATGAGAAGGATATTCCGAACAGTCGTTTTAAACTCACCGTCTTCTTGTTCCGCCTCGTGATCGCGGAAGGAGCAAGTAGGAAAGGGTCAAACGCAAAAGCCGAATCCAAGAACGTCTGCAACGAACCGCGCTAACCGGCTTAGTCTAGTCCTAAGACGAACGATGCTAACGAATACGAGAGGAGGGTAGCGAAGCCGGTGAGAAGAAAGAAAAGACTAAACGAAAGGTCTTACGAGAAAGAGCTGCAAACAGCGAGAGGAACGACGAAATCTCTTGAGTTCCGAAAAAAAGGAAAATGAAAGAAAAAAAAAAAAAAGAAAAAGTATGGAAAATGAAAAAACAAAGGGAAAAGAAGAGGCTTCACTCGTTAACGTTTCTCGCTCTTTGTTAAAGCCTCCGAGTAAGATCTCGTATTCGTGAAAGATTCGAGCACCGTTATTCCCTGATACCGTTTTATCTATTCTTTTACGTCCTTCAATCAATCCTGATTGGAACGTAAAAGTTCGAAGAGAAGAAAAAAGGAACATCGAACATGGACGTCTTTCCCACCGTGTCTTCTAATCCATTTGAATAGGAAGTAAATTAGAAATGGCTTGAATTCTTAATATTTATATTCCGAAAAAAGTAATTATGCCTTTTTCAGATATTATTATAACTCGATTGTTACGTCAAATCGTGTATTAATAATTATAAATATATTATATTTAACCATTAGTATATATGATCAGAAAATGAATTAATTAGAGGCAATAATTAATCGAGAATAATATTGTAACGTGTATTTTGAATATTATATATACTAATGATGAGACTAACGAACCAATTACATTTCCATTTGTTCTATATAATATAACATTATTATATCCATAATCTTGATCATTAGTCAAAAATAAAAAGCTGTACCGAACTCGCTTTACGATCCAAATTCCATTCGAGCGAAAATTAGCCTTATTAACGGCTCGCGTGTCATGATTAAATACGAACGAATTTGTAATGTCACTTAATGGTTAATCTCTGTAATGTTTATGGGAAAGAGCGTATGTGATATCCGCCGTTTTATTACTTTAACTACGACTGAAACGAATTACAAATCGATCGTATGTATGCCGATAAGTCGTTCGAATGCAAAACTTTTCTTATAGTCTAACACCTTGAAGAGTTTAATAGCGCATTTCATCTTGTTAGTTACATTCCTTGCAACTATTCTCGCCTCGTAAATGTAAACGCATATCGCACGCAGGAACCACACACGCAGTTTCATTTCGTAACGACACCAGTAGAAACTCGTTGTGCAATCGTCTTTCGCACTCGAGCATTTATTTTATACGTGATTTGATACACGATTACGTTGATTTTTTTTTAAACTTTACATAATAAAATTCGAGACCAGAGAAAGGAACGTAACATTTGTTATTTTAGATATTTGCATTTGCAATCGATTAGTTAGTTCGTCGATAAGAAAGAGAAAAAAAAACGCAACAAGTTGAAAAATTGTATCGCGAAAAGAAATGAACTTTCCAATTTTCGCTTTCTCTGAACATCGCGAAATATGAATTTTAAAATCATGCCTTACTTTCATCTTCTCCAAAGTTAAAAAAAAGGAAAAATATGAAGAACAGCACATAAAGAACGCGTTCACGAAGGTAGATAATTTTTCTACGATCATCGATTCTCGTATCGTTGTTACGAAGGATAATAATAATAATTTATATCTTGGAAACTAAGCGCTTACACGATTGGAAAGTCGCGATGAACGACGAATGTTGGAGAGTAGATCTCTCGCGGTCGGTATTGTTCCTTCCTTTTACTCTCCTACAATTCTCTCATCTACGTCTAGTAACGTGAAATATTTTCACACCCCCTTTGAGAATTTCCAAGTCACGATATTGGGTTTGCACAATCGATAAAATCGATATAAACATGTTCTCGAAGTTTCGCCGCGAGGACCGAAATGTCAATCGATCTTTTTCCTCTCGACGAAAGAGTAGTAGTGAGGGCGAAACAAAATGCCAGAGATCACTCTTATGTGCCGGACCTCTTTTATTCCGGATAAACTGATGATATATAAATGTATACACACGCACGTGCACACACATACGGCTATATATATAGATCTATATATAGTTCTACAAATATGTGTACATGCAAAATACGCGTTCGAGTTTATATATATATATATATATATATATATATATATATATATATATATATATTACAGCAGCACGTCCAATGAATTATTACTCGCTATCGGAGCGAACAATGGAGTCGTAGCTTTAAAGCCGTACAAAGCGCTGTGGTACTCACCGAGCGATAGTATTATTTCACAGATATCTAATTAACTTCGCTCGCGTTCACTCCGATTGACTTTTCTTTTATCTCTCCCATCCTCCCCCAACCTTCTTTTCTGTTTCTTCTCCGGACTTTTCAACGCCGCGTCGCGCCATTCACCACGAAAGAAGCGGCACTCCTCTCGACCTAAATATCGAGATGAGCTCGAAAGGAATTCTTCAACGAAAGATCTTCAAGATCTTAACGTTTAGCGTTTAGTTCGACAATACGACATATATCATTCCCGCATACTGTGATAATTAGTTCGAACGAGGATATGTCGTAATCGCGAGAGCCTTTTTAACCGAACAAGAGAAACGAAAAGACGATTAGAAGAGATAACACGTGTCACACCAAAGTTATCGACGAAAGAGAAAATAACGAGTGAGAATAATCTGCAAGGTGGTGTCACGATATTTTTTTAGAACTCGTAAAACAACCATATAGAGCCACCAACGACTACATAAATTAACTCCATGCTCGCGTTCTCAAAATCTCTGGCAACTTTTGAAAAAAAGAAAAGAAAAAGAAAAAGAAAAAAAAAGAAAGAAAGAAAAGAAAAAAATCAAATCTCTACATCGCGCTTCGTTACCATAAATTTTATTATCACGATGCGGTCTTGAAACTGTCGCGTCTTTCGGAGTAGAACGACGAAAATTTTTCTTCCTTCTTCTCTTCCCTTCGAGAAGAAAAAAAGAGAAAGAAAAAAGAGAGAGAGACAAAGAAAAAAAAGAAGAAATCCTTGGAAATTCGTCTTCCTCGAGAACAGGAACACGTTCTCGGACTATCGCCGTTATCTCTTCGCGTCCTTCGAGAGAAAGAGAAACAGAGAGAGAAAAAGAGAGAGAGAGAGAGAGAGAGAGAGAGAGAGAGAAAGAGAGAAACTAGCCGCTTTACTCGGTCGTGCAAGCGTCCTCTTGGTCGGCGGCAACGACACAAAGGAAAGCCCAAAGGCTGGTAATTACCAGCCATGCCGGAGAAAGGATTCCTTCTTTCGCTTGCGAAAGCACGCCGTGGCTACTTGTACGCGCAAAAACTCGCTCTTACAGGTATATCCTATCCTTGTGTCCACAGTTTGCCATTTTTGCGTCGTGGTCGTTGTTGTTATTGTTGTTGTTGTTGTTGTTGTTGTTTGGATAGTCTTCGTTATTTTCAACATCTTTTAACAAAACTTCTTATCGTTGTTAAAATGAACTCTCTCTAGACAAAAGTATGTTGCGAAACCTATTTGATGAGTTTAGAAATAAAAATGATATATAAGAAAGAAGGAACGGTATAAAATTCTTTCAAGCATTCCAACATCGTTCGCGTTAAGTCGCAACAAAAATATCAACAGCCAGCTAGAGCTTCAACTTTCGTAATCAAGTCGTGAAACTCGAAATCTAATAAGAAATTCAGATGGCAAAGGACCGTATCACGGTCGACCAACTTTGAGTACACCCTCTCCTCTCTCTCTCTCTCTTTCTTTCTTTCTTTTTCTCTGTATCGCGCTTCTGGAGAATGATTCATCGTCTTCTTTTCCTCAAAAACTTCACGCCAGTTCAACTTGACATAGAGAGAACCGAGTCCAAGCTGCATCACCGGCGCGTTCGCGTCAACTTTTCAGTTGGCCGTTCATCATTCCTTTCTCTCTCTCTTTCTCTTTCTCTCTCTCTCTCTCTTTCGCTTGTTCGTGCACCAGAGATTCTACTGAACCAAAAAACAGAAAAGGGCAGAGAAGAAATAAAAAACAAGAGGAAGAGAGAGAGGGGGGAGGTATGAAGAAGAAAGAGAGAGAGACGGAGCGAGAGAGAAAGAGAGAGGACACGTCACGCCAGAACGCGACGCTATTGTACACAAAACCGTGAAGGATTATCCATCCTCGCGCATGCTGCGTTTCTCATTGTTCTCTTTTCTTTCTTTCTCTTATTATCTCTCATGCTCGTTCTCATAAACGTCTCCCGTTGCAATCCGCATAACACCCGACATTCGACGACTTTCGAGGTCCAATAGCTAACAGAAGATAAGAACTTTATCTTGACGCGAGTGTTCGTGTCATTTATTAATGAAAGCTCGTTGGAAGATGGTAAAACTTAAGGGAAGGATATGTTTTCTTCTACCGATGACGGATTTAACGCGAGCGCATTAATTATTATCACTGGAAATGGAACAAATATAATATCGCTTTGTATAAAAGGATCGAATGAGAATCCCTATCTATGTGAAGATAACAAAACGATCGCATTATATATGTGTATTCGATGTAATGTTTCGTTCTTTAAAATAAATCGTGATATATATATATATCTTTTTCCGAGATATGAGTATGTTCTTACAAAGACTACATCGAAGACACAGTTTTGTAATCTCTTTATAAAAATTGGAACTCGGATACTTGGAAAATTGATTATCAATATTGTATCTATAAAGAATAATTGTATCTGTAAAACAGAAAATAAAGCACACAACGTTGATGAACAATTTATTCATTAATCAGAAACACAAGAGAATCTTGTATTGCAAACTGATTAAAAGGAAATAAATACATTTCAAACAGATAAAAGAAAGAAAGAAAAAAAGAAAAACAGAAAGAACGAAATTTATTGAGAATTTAATCGAAAAGGGGTTAGAGATTTCAATCGAACCCGAGTTAATTTCGAGTTCCAGATTCGATTCACAGTAGTCAGATCTCACATTGATTCTTATTCCGATTGCTTTTAAACCTTCGACACTCCCACAAAGAACGAAACGCGGTTATGCACGCGAAACCGAATTCGCATTGGCTTTCCCAAACCGATAAAATCCAAAGAACAGTAACTAGAAATTCAGACATCGCTCGGAGCTATAAACGTTTCCGCCTTCGCAACTGAAAAAGTTTAAGCAAAAGAGAAAGAGAGAGAGAGAGAGAGAAAGAAAGTAGGAATTCTATCGCGTTCCCTTCCTTTATCGTTTCGAAGGTGGCTAGCTGTTGGTGGCTCAAGAGGCATTTGTTCCCATTGACACAAATCGTGACGCCTTATCAGCCGTCTACATGCCGCCTCCGAACGTGCGGATCTTTCGAGAGGCTGGGAAACGCGCGGATTCTCTCGCGGCGGAATCGAGAACGCGAGGTGCCGCGCGAACAAACGATATAAAGAGAGAGAGAGAGAGAGAGGAAGAGAGAGAGATGGATGAATAGAGAAAAGTCACTCGAAGGAGGAGAAAAGATTTGCGATTCGATGGCGAGAAAGAGAAAGAGAGAGAGAAAGAAAAGGATGAGAGCGTCGAAAGGTTTCTCGGATTCGACGCGTTGCTCGATCGCTGATCTACGGTGTCACGGACGATCCATGGAAATCTAGAGGGTCGATCGACGATAGGATAAGGATGGAGAAGAAGGCGGACTGCGGTTTACGACCCACGCGAGATCGACCCTCTCAAGAATCTCTCTCTCTCTCTCTCTTTCTTTCTCTTTCTCTTTTTTTTTCTTGTTTCAACTTAGTTTTCGCGCGAGAAAAGGAAGGACGAGATTCGAGGAAGAAAAAGAGAGAGAGATAGAGATAGAGAAAGAGTAAGAAGATTCGTTAAGTTAAGAGAAGAGCCGCGACGTTTTTTTCAGACAGTAGACGCATTCCAGCGCGTCGACGGGACGATATCATCTCTCGATGTCTCTTCGCTTCAACTCCTTTTCCTTCCTCCTCTCGTCCTCTCTCTTTCTTCTCTTTGCTTTCTACTTCTTCTTCGTCTTCGCCTTCTTCTTCTTCTTCTTTTATACGTCATCACCACCGGATTTATTCCGTCAAGCGAGGTCTTCGCAGACTGGAAACTGCTACCTTGATCAACGGTCCCAACGTTCACGATATTTTGCAAATAAAAAGAAAAAAAGAAAAAGAAAAAGAAATACTTCGATAAAGATTAGAAACTAATGATGGCCATGCAGGATAGTACGCTTTCACACGCGATGTATTTAATGATTCGAAGTCGAGAACGTGAAATAAGAATAAGGAAATATCGATAAGTTGGATCGATGCCTCATCTAACAAAGGGTGAATTTATCGTGATAAACGAGACGATAAATTCTCACGGTCGTACAGCCGTTTCTTCCGACTTGGCTTAACCCTTCATTGACTTTCCATTTCCGAGCGCCGAATCTCTCGCTCTCAATGTTCCGCGAGGAGGATCATCCAAGTAGACTGTCTTTTCAACGAGCGACTCGTTCCTTCTTCTCCTTCAGTCTCGCGTGGAGTCGGTCCAACGAAGACCGAGGTTAATCGCTATTTGACCCAATTTTATTCTCGCGCTTAATGCGCGCACTACGCCCAGAACAATGGAGACTTTAAACGTCATATTCTGGCACCGCATTCGCCGTCTTTCTCTCCTTTCACCTATCTCTCCCTCTCCCCCTCTCTCTCTCTCTCTTTCTTTTCTCTCTATCTCTCGTTCCCGCTAATTCGCCTCTGCGAATCCTTTCTAATGTCCCACGAACTCGATTCAGAGATTTCAGGATAACGAGCTTGCGAATCGACGATTACGGGACTTTCCTCTGTCTTAACCTTAGAATCGTTCTCCTCGCCGCACTTTCCGCAGAGAGAAGATTCTTAATTGCAATTAGTCACCAATCAGGCGCACGCTCGCTCGCTCGATCTACTCGGAATCTTAAAGACTTAACAGATTCCTTTTTGTAACTTTTGAATGTAGAGATTTTCTTTTATACTCTAAGGATTTCGTTCTTTCGTTTGAATCCTTTACCTTCGTGTTTACCTTCGAAAAATAAATCTGCATTTATATTCTGACGTGCAATTAATTACAATGTAGATTGTATCTAGACGTAGGTAAATTTCATCGGTTCGAAATTAACTCGAATTTTATATTCGAGAACGATTGATCAAATAATTCGTAAATTTCTCAAACACTCTTTGAAGGTTACAAGATCCAGTCATCTAGGAGGGTCGATCAATGTCCTGCGTTCATCTTTCGGTGCGAGACTCCAGCCGCTCGCTTTCGAGGCCGGCCAATTAATTTCTCAGCTGGTCTTATCGAGATTCCTCGACGATGGTTGCGAGCGAGAACGTTCGCGTCGAGCTTGGTTTATTCCTGGCAGTGCAAGAAAGAAGAAGGAGAGGGAGAAGTAGAAAGAGTAGAGGAAGAAGAGACCGAGGAAGCAGAAGAAGGAAGAAGAAAGAAATAAATATAAGTACTGGAAGAAGCAGCCACGGCGACGAAGGAAGAAGAAGAAGGAGAAGAAGAAAAGAAGACGAAGACGAAGAAGAAGAAGAAGAAAACGTAAAAGCGGGGAGGATCCACTCGCGAAGAGAGAGGGAGGGAGAGATTGAGAGAGAGAGAGAAAGAGAGAGAGGGAACTCGAAGAGCCTGTAGAGTCGAGGTCAACGTTCTATGGTGGTACATTGCCTCGAGGAGAGAAGAGAAAAGACTTGCACGAAGTAGAAGAAGAAGGAAGGAAGATATAGAAAACAAGTACGCGAAAGACTGAGAGAGAAATCTTGGACGGCATTATAGCGATAGAAAGAAAGAGAGAGAAAGAGGAATATATATATGTATGTATATATATATATATAGAAAGAAAGAGAAAAGGAGAGAAAGAGAAAGAGATAGCATGAACGAGTCGGCGGGAGAAGGTCAGAGACGAAGAGGTGGACGGGCGAGATAAAGAGTAAGGAGTCGGAGGAAGAAGAAGAATGGCGGCGTGGCCGGAGGAGAGAAACGTACAGGCTCGAACGGCAGGTGCATCCGATCCATGCAAGTCAAGAAAGGATAGCGCGAAAGAGCGAAGGTAGACTCGCGAACGAACCTGGATTCCCATAATTACGGCCGTTCCTCGAGTTACGACCGATTTCCTGATTTTTCGTACGACTAACGACGAGTTCGCGCTACGAAATACGCTCATTCAGCAAATCTTTGGAACGTGTATCCAGCCGGTTATGTACACAGACGTGTGCTCTGGCAATCAGACCAAAAGATCCGAATTAAAAGCCAAAGATTTTTGTTTAGAAACCTCTTCCCTTTTCTTCCTATTCCTCTCCTTCGCTTTCCCATCTCTTCTTCGTTTATCTTTCCTCCTGTCCTCACGACTCCAAAGGAATATTTATTTTACAAGCGGGGATCGCACCGAGGTTACATTGCGCTTTCGGCACATTAATCAACGCTCGACGTTAACTTTCGGGATCGATAAACTTTTGGGTCGGCGTAATTAGCTATTTGCGGGTTGATGCGTTTTAAATAGTTTCGTTGGGATCCGATGAAGTTAGAGTTTCTTCGCTCGAATGATAAATACGAAATTTCGTTAAATCCGAGCTCTCTTTCATACCATATATGGAAATTATCTGAATAAGGATCTGATTAATCAAAAGTTTGGCAATTATAAACATTTATTATAAGTAAAGTCGAGAAGATGAAAGTCTATGAAGGTTTCGCGTGTGATAGGCTTCGCGTCGGTTCGTGGAAAGCAGAATGTTTCATTATTTGTCTCGATTCTCTAAAAAGCTGACGTTTCGAGGGGAACTGCTTTGCGTTGATAAAACGATCTTCCTTTCGGAGAAAGACGTACGAACCGTAAAATCCACATAATCGATGACTTACCATCCTTACCGCTATTGAAAAAGCCACGAAAAAAGTCGCAAGTTTCTCTCTCGCTCTCCTTCCCTCTATCTCCTCTTCTCTTTCCCTCGCAAAAAAAAGTGAAATGCGAGTTGAGAGAAATGACGAGAGCTCCCCACAATGCTCGAATGGCCATCAACTGCCGAGCGAGCCGGTTAAAAAAGATTATCGTCGGAGGGACATAAATCAGCATTACATAAATTAACGTTCGCACCACTTTCTCCTCTTTGCATCGCGATGAACGTAACGCCCACGTCCCTAAGACCCGAATGCAGAAACGAGTTACCCTCTGTCATCTGCGATGATAACAACGCGAGGATCATCTTCGATAGACGCGTAAAAGTCATCGAACTACGTTGCCAATTGTGCTGGCTTTAATACTTCGAGACTTCCCTTAACTTTAGATAACCGTCGACTGTCGATTCACCGTGAAACGGTTTAACGTATGTATGTATTAACTGGAATACGAAAAGACGGAGGAGGTACCCCGAATAATATTCCGGCGCGGAACGAGCTCCGCGAAGGCACTCGACGACGAGCTTTTGCGCTTTCTTGGATATTACACGTACACTTACGGCACGGCGAGGTTAAATTAAAGGGCTGAGTACAAGTTGGAAACCTCCAAGAGAAGTTGGCCCGTTCTTCGGCCATTCTACGACGTAATTCAGAACTTGCTCGGATTATTTGTAACTCACGGTACAACCCCCTTGTTTTCTCTTCCTTCTCCCTCTTTTCCCTTCCCTTTCTACCGCTACTCCTCTCACTATTTCTTCTTCGAGCAAAACTCGTATCGACTTCGATATAAAACGATTCTTTACCTGCCCTCTTCCTTTCAAGCACCAATTACACGAGGAAAGATTTATACGTCGTTATCCTTGGCTTTCTACTATCACCCTACGGAAATATCGATTACGATTTTTGCAGTAATTAAATTAGTGAAACTCTGATTCTGTATTTCCTTGTACCTTCCATAAAAAGATTATAAGTTATAACTTATTTAAACAATATTTCATACAAGGATAACACATAATTACCGTAGTGGATTTAATTAAAATTTTATTCTCGATAAGAAATAATGTACAAGTTAAAAAATTCATTTAATCGTTTCCGTTTCCGAACAAGAATCATTAGATTTGATCGTGAACGATAGATAGATCTCGTTATAAAAGTTCCGCAAAAGCCGACGTGTCCGGTCGACAGGAGGATTTACAATCAACGTATTATTGGCCATTAATTATCGGCACACTGCCTATCGCGTCCTATTGACTTTCCACCGATTAATATAGGGTGCTGCAGCTCCAGGGCACGCCACCGATTTAAATTGCACAATGCGCGCCATTTCACGAATCGGTGAGCGCGATTATGATTAATTCTGCCGACTTGATCGAAATCAAGCATTTCGCAAAGACAATAAATTAATATCATCGATATATAAACGCAACATGGGAAATGAAAAAACATTTGTTCCACTCATTCTTTTCGTGTTCTTTCGATAGCCACGTTTCATGAAACAACATTTTATCCGATCTAAAGAAAAGAAAATGTTCTTATCGATATCACGACGTTTTTCTTCTACGAAACACGAAGAAGCTTATCTCCGGTCACGATGATAGAAACTCCGAGAAGTATGTTCAAGGTGCGAGAGCGGAATCTTATCTAAGCCTATTCAAACAGGAAGGGGAATACGGTTAATATACTCTTCGGGTGAAGTAAAAGGAAGGTAGAAATTACTTAGAATTTCATTTCACTTTTTTAACCTTCGCGATATTATACATATGTACAATATATATATATATATATATATATATATATATATATATATATATATATCTGTATGTCTGTATAATGAACAAAGATAACTCCTTCATTTACTTTTTAATTGAAAAACACGGATAAATTTGTGTCTTCTCTTTCACGAGTTACGTTCGAGATAATTCACTCTTTCTGTTACATCTTTTCTCTTTTCATTTACGCAGATTCATAACAAAGTATCTACTTCCTTTCCGAGTATTTTTTCTTGGTTTCAAAAACTCATTAAAATTCGTAACACTAACATAGCCAGTCGTGTCTTGCCTTTAAACGCGAACATTTCATCGAAATAATAATACTGCGTCGGTGATATTTATTCGCACTCGTTGCTCGTAGAGAGATTTAATAAGATACGTTTATTAAATCAGCTCAAATAAACCAGCATACTGTACCTTACGCTTCTTAAAATATAACTTAACATTTAGTTTAAATTAATATTCCGAAAAAGAATCTGGTCTAACCTTTTGAAGTCAATTTAATTAATCCAAAGGAGAAAAGGTTTTCATTAAAATCAAAAATGTAAAATTTTTACAGCAATGTTCTCGGTATAACGATTGTCTTTTTTTTGTAAAATAAACGCAATCTCGTAATTATTAAAAATATTAAACAAAAAGTTATTTCGTTTAGTTCGTTAAAAGAGCGAGGAAAGGTCGCGACAACGATCATTGCTTTTCCCACCTTTTCTGTCTTACGAAAATGAATTTCCGGATTGCAAGCACGCTTTTACGAAAGGAGAAAAAATGAAATAAAAAAAAAAGAATAGAGTGGGAGAGGAAACGTTTTCCTAAAGCAAGAGACTCCTGGGGCAGTAGCGTGACAAACGATGCTCCGCAAAAAGCTTTCATACGAAATCGCATCGTCCGGGTGCGGCGCTTTAACGAGCGGAAGACACAACTATGAGAGGAGGAGAAGGAAAAAAGAGAAGCTTGAAAGTACTTGGACGAAAATATTGTCTGAAAAAGGAGGAGAGGACGTAGAAGAGGGAGTAATAAGACTCCCGCGCGTATTTCGGTGCTCCATCCTTTCATCCTTTTTTGTTGAAGCTGAGAATGGACCCGGTCTCGTACCGTGATTCTTTCGATCAGCTCTCAGCGTCACTCAAACGAATTTTTGTGGAATTTTGGTATTGAAAAAGAGAAAAGAAAAAAAGCCACAAATGAAAGAAATTTTTTTTTTTTTTAATAAAATCTCAGTATCCTGTAAAAATCCCACAAAAATTACTCGTTCGTTCAGCTATTTTAACTTTTCTTTTTCCTTTTTTTCTTTTTCTTTTTACTTTCTCATTTTCGTTTAATATCGAATTCTATTTTTTGCGGGTAAATTTTTAAGTTACCAATCGCAACGCTCATGTATACGTACATACGTATTAACGTCTAAAACAGCTTTCGTACTTTTATCGAATGTAGGGAAACTTTCGCGTGAAGTCGACGGCTTTCAAAGTTTGCGATTATGTCGTAAAAGCCGAGTCCACGTAGGAAGGCTATAAAGAAAGTTCTCCGGATAATTATATCTTGTATCGGTCGTTCAATCAAATGCGACCGAGATGCTAGGATATCTGCTAGAAGATTATAAAACTTCGGTTAGATCGAGGGAAGAGGTCGACTCGTGCGTTGAAGTAAAATTAAAGGAGACGCCGGAAATTGATGGAAATTGGTTTATCGAATTTTTCAAAAAATATCATTAGTACTCTGGTAAACAATAACGTCGATCTTATTTTTAATAGCCGTTGACATATTGCCGCAATTTCAACTCCTTGTTCGATTGGTTAATTGATAATCATTTAAGAGGCACTTTCTATCTAATATAAAAAATACTTGTTAATAAATCAATCATGTTATCGTGACATTAAGAAACTCAATTTTACGATACATTCTGATCGTTGGAGCCTTCGTTAGTGATTTATCTCATCGATTCTTCAATGTATATGCACTTGATAAATGCATCTTTACTGAAGCACTTTGCTCTACTTTCGATTGACAAATAGGAGATGTAACGAACCATGGAAATTCGAATAAAGAAGTATTCACGAACTGAGTTTTCACGATAAAGATCGCGAGCACGAACACGAACGTAACAAAAATTCTGCAATCCTTTTTCTCGAACATTCGGAAACAAAAGCCGAAAAAATTCATTGATGAAAAGATCAAACGAAGCGAAAGACGGAATTCAAAATACGTTCTATTTCGGACGATTTTCCACGTTTAGAAAAACTCCGATGAAACACAAAAGAAGATTTTTCGTGGAATGTTTGCGATGTAAATACAAAAATCCTCGAAATCGTTATTCTTCTATATATATATATATTTTTCGCGAAGCACGAGACGACAAACTCTTTCCTAAATCGATATGTAACACTGAAATAAGAATAACAAGAAAGATATAAGCCAAAAAGTGTTTAGGTCAGAAAAAAAGGGAGAAAAAAAATATGACCTGAAAACCCACTTGTTGTTAAAATAATACCGGTCCCTTCGAGGCCGAGAAAACGCGATGCGCTCGAAAGGAGGAATTGGAGCGTCTTTAGTGACAGTAATTTGAAACGACAGGGTTCCAATTAAAGCTCTTTAGGGGTAGGTCGGAAACTGTTGGTAAGACAGCATCAACGGCTCCCACTTGCCGCCGGCGAACAATGTCGAATTCAGGTGCCTTAAACCTCTGCCCTTTCTTCTTCCTTTCTGTCTCTCTCTCTCATTTTCTCTCAAGCCCCCTCTTGCACTCGTTCCTGCTTTACCTCATCCTCCATCTCCTACGGTTGTCTTGAAACTCCATGCCACGGTCCCGAATTTACATATCGTTTTATAATGGGCGTACCGCAATTGAATTTAATCCGTGAGTTACGGGCGACAGGTAGAATGCTTTTATAAATATTTAGCTTCCGCACGAAGGTACATTATTGATCGAAATTGCTTTTGTACACTGAGAAATGTTGTATACGTAGAAACGATTTTGATTATCAGTTTACATGATGTAACATTAACAATGGATATTATGGAAACAGAGAAAGAGAGAAATCATTTTTTGAAAAACATAACTCTCTTTAAAGAATTTTGAAAACGCGAATACAAAAGCCCCGACCAAAGTGAAACGTGATTATATAAAAATATGTAAAACAGCAGTACAAGTATTAAAGAATAAAAAGAAAACAAGAAAAGAAGCAAAAGGTGAGAATTCTTGAGAAATTACGAAATACTGGCGACGTTCTTCGCTCGACGGAGTAGATAAGGAACGATGTAAAGGGACGAAAAAAGAAATGGAAAGGAAAGGATCTTTACATTTCCGTCAAGTCTCTTCGCTTTTACGTATAAAAGATGCCCGTTAAAATTTCGTAACGTCCAATTGCCGTACCTCTTACAACTTGGATTTCGTATTAAATCAAGAAAAAGGCAAATTAAATATTTCACCGACGTTACCTCTAGCAATAATCTCTAGCAAGTAGAAAGATTTCAAGGAAAGACAAACAAAGATCGAGAGAGAAAAAACTAAAAAGAAAAAAGAAAAAAGAAAAAAAAAGAAAACGAGAGAAACGGGGAAAAGATTTATGTATATTTATCTCGGTTAACGTCGTTGCGAGTGGGATAATCGCTTCAAATTCTTTTTTTTTTTTATCTCTTTCATGCTTACGTTAATATTTCAATAATTTTTATTACAACCATTAAAGGTAAACCTATAATCTATATAGATAAAGTATTAACGATAAAGAATTGATTATAAATAAATTGGAATTTTTCGAACGATCGTGTATGGAAAAACTTGTTTTAGAAATAAACGAATTCAATTTTTTATCTTCTACTCATTTATCTCAACATTTTTTACTCCGAATAAAGAGTGAATAAAGCGGCAATTAACATTAATATTATTACATTCTTCATATATTTTTGTCATTAAATCGATTTTACGTCTAATTTTTTCCGAAGCCGATTGATATCTGATCAAAGAAAACTACGAGTTCACGATTTATCACGTCTTCGTGAGAATTTATGCGAGGAACGATCAAAGTGAGCAAGACGAAAGAGCATACACATATTTCCAGGTCGTGCGAAGGATACATCGATTTCCAACAAACACAAGATATATCGTACTAGCCCAAAGGCAAAGTCATTTTTCAGCGAGCCAAGCGAATTCTAAATATGACGAAAACCGAAATGAAAGGAGCCGCATTCCTACGAAGCGATCATGGAGTACCAGTGAGAAACTCGTTGCGAGCAACCGGCAAAGAGAAAGAGAAGGAGAGAAAGAGGGAGAACTGCAATTCGCGCAGATTAATAGTCGGTGAGATAGGAACGTAGTTGGCCATAACGGGTCAGAGTTTTCCTTTGATAAGAACCGTTCTCTCGCTATCAAGGATTAACGGCTCCGTGGTGCGAACGGGTCGACGATTTTTTTCAAAAAAATTCTCAAAATGAAGATGGTTGTTTCATTTTTTACGAAATCAACGAAAGAAAGATGAGCGACCACTGTTAAATTTCATATTATAAATCCCAAAGAATAAAATAACTTGAACGAATTAATTACTCGATGGATACAAATAAGTTACTTGTAAAATAAAATAAAAAGAAAAAATTCTGTTTTCGTATTTACCGAATTACTTCGTATTGTTAAATTGTACGGAACAAACAATTCTACTACTACTAGTAAAGTTTTCGATGTTCGGCGTGTAGGAGTTTCCGGGCAGTTTGAATTTTAATTAGAAAGTTACGTGGTTTTAAAGGTCAAAGAGAATAACTTCAATGAACTTATGTTGCTTAAAATTTTTCCTTTCTCTTGTTTACGAGCGTACACCTCCGCGTCGTTTATACTCAATTTATTATTCACACAGAAATGGCAACATACTTTTGAGAAATTGTGAAAAGAAATTAATCTAGTTTACGTGTAACTAAGTACTTACCCACACATCTTACCCCTTCTCTCTTTCCCTCTCCCTCTCTCTCTCTCTCTCTCTCTGCCCTTTCTACATTTGTTATTTATTTCATTAGATATACGGGTAAAAAAGTAGAACCTTTAAGATATTAACCATGTAATGCATTAAAAATTATCAAGAAAGTTCCGAGATATCCTATAACCATTATCCCGGAACGTTGTACTGAATCTAATAAGCAAGTAGAAGTTATAACAACACGATCGTATACCGTTATGTGTTTTATAAATCGTCCAATATAAAACGAGAGCAATACGTGATTCGAGGAACGATAGGATAAGGAAGAATATTCGATGAACGTTCTAGTAAATAACGCCCGAGGTACGTTGGGAAACCCGATAATAAAGAAAGACATGGAGAGAAATACATGGGAGACGGTGATGGTGGATCGACGAGAAGTGGTATTGTTTTCTATTTATAAAATCAGTAAACCGGTCTGGATCGGTCTGGTCATTGACAATGACTCATCGGCCAGACGTCCATCCTGCGGACGGATCCTCGAGTCGTTGACTCCTTGAACGATCCGTTCTGTGATGCGAGATGAAACGAGATAACACGAAGATCTTGCGGGTAAGAGAAGGATGAAAAACGAAAGTCACGGAGCAAAGCTACTAATTTTCCCTTCCTTAATGCATCATCGCACTTGAACGAATGAAAATTTTTTTTTCTATAAAAATTCCATCATGTAATGTTACAATGAACACTAACGAGTGTTCGATCTTGTTACAAAATTATCATCGCTCTTCCAATCATTTCTACGTACGTATGCTAACACATTTAAACCACAAATCGATTACCTACGTTACAGACGATTGGTTCAATGATACTAAAAGTTCTTTTTTAACAAGCTACATCAATGTTCCATTATAGTAATATATATTTCTAACGCAATTGTAACTCGATTTACAAGTAACGAGTACCTTGAAATACTCATTTATTCGCGATTTCATTCGATCGAACGAACATCGAACCGACGCTTTCAATCCGATTCATCGATCGCGTCACAATCGACGTTGGTCATGGTCATCATGATCGTCTCTCGGTCTATGCACTCGATACTACGAACGATACTCGATAGTCTGCGCGACGGACTGTACGAAGCCGTAACTATATAGGGAAAGATAGGGTGAGAGAGAAAGAGAGAGACAGAGAAGGAGAGAGACCAAGACAAATACGCAGGACGCATGGACGACGATATCGATATATTCACACTCGGACCGACGTGTAAACGGCGCGCAAAGATGTTCGTACGTCGCGTATCGCGTATCGAGCATGCAATCGATAATCCACCCTTCTCCGTTTTGTCTTCGTCAGACGAACAAGCGTCATCGATTTGACTCGCTCCGTCCCTCTTCCGGCACTTTCTATCGAGTTACCATAATTTTGGTCTTCGATCATAAATCATCGATTATCGGAGCTTGACGACGAGTCGAGATAAATGCGTCCGAAGAGGAGAAGAAATGTGTTTACTTTGTCCGTCTCTTTCTCTCTCTCTCTCTCTCTCTCTCTCTTTGGTTGTTTATACGCATTCATACAGTATTTTCCCCTTAACAAACCAAACTCTATAAAGCTGCTTACCGCTCTCGATAAAGAACTGTCACTAAGCGAGAGAAAATATATATCGTTTACCAGTAATATTACTCGATAAAACAACACGTAATACATATAGACCATATTCATAAAATGTCGATAGGTTTATAAGTTGTAAAGTATTATAGATATATCTTTCTCTGAAATAACATCCGATGTTTAGTTTCGTAAAATAAACGATCGAGTAAATGACGTGATGATATTTTTCAAACGAATGAGATTATTCACGGTCGTTTAAGAATTTATGAATTATGAATGATTCAAGATTGACGCACTCAATGTTTGAACAATTTTGTATTATTTAAAATATAAATATTCAAGGAGAAAGGAGTACGAGAAATATGATAAAATCGAGAGTTTCTTTATAAGACAAGCAGCAAGGTGGGCGCCATAGTTAAAAGCCGAGTGTATCGTTCTACCTGCCTCTCTCATCCCGAAGGAAGTAGCCGATAAAACTGGTTTGACGGGTGCACCGAGGTCCCCGTCCAGTTACTCGGTAGGATGTCTCGTGTTTGGCCAAGTCTCGCCCTTCTGTAGCACACCGGAGAATCCCACCAACTAAAGTTTATAAGTACTAACACTACTGTACTCTACTGGTATCGACTGTAAGAGACCAAGACCATCTTCTCACCAACATCGTCGTCACGGTCGAACGTTCTCATCGAGACGCCGAGGCATCGCCATTCACCAGAGTCTGCGGCCAAGAAAGAGAGAGAGAGGAGGAAGAGAGAGAGAAAGAGAGAGAGAGAGAGAGAGAGAGAGAGAGAGAGAGAGAGAAAAGGATCCGTTCGCACGAAATATAGCTGTCGCGAACGAGTTTTTTTAAAAGTCCCTGAACCAAGGTTGCTTGTATACATATACATATATATATATAACTATACTTTTTAAGAAGCTTTACCCGTATTTTTCGACGTCTCCCTTTTCTCCTGTGTTCATCCTCTCTCCTAGCTAATGAGTAATTTACTAAAAATATCGAAGTACGCCGCCAACGGAAGTCTGAAGAGAGATAGAGAGCTTAGCGAAACTTGGCCTTCCTTTTTCCCACGATCCCCTTACTTTATCTCCTTGTTAAGTTTAAAAAGATTTTACTTGATTATAGTTTTAATAACATATCCGAAATAATTTTCTATCATTAATAAGGGATATCTTGAAGAACAATGGCCTTTGTCATGTTCTTACAATAAAGCAGCTCGATTCGAGCGAACTACAAAATAGTTTCTTTATGAACTCTCGACACTTTTACCATCATCCTAACTGTACTTTTCGTTTTTTTAATTTCTTGTGAATTAAATCGGCCTGTGTCTCAACGTCTTGACGTCAAGACATTTACAACGTTTGTTTCCCTGATGTGGGAGACCGATAATTAGACAGCCAGTGCTCTACTGATTTCTCGTGTCACCGATGCAATACATCGAACTACTTGGAATTTCTCCCGAGATTCGTGCAACGAATAACTCGTTCTAACTAGAACTTTGCTATCTTTCCAACCTGAAATATTAAATCGTTGTTTCAGCAACATGGATGCGTCAGGGAATAGGAACGCGCAAGATGATTTAATGAGTTTATAGGATAACGAGCAAACTAAGTTCCTAAAAGGTTGACAGGTGGTACTACTGCTTTACGTAAACTATTTGTATTATTTTCACGTTTTTTTTTCCTCCCTGGCTTTCCGAGGTTTTTTTTCAATTATAAAAAATTAAATAAAAATACGTATAAAAGAAAGACAACACAGTGTTAACTTGTACAACTTCTTTGCAATTAATTCGAATAGAAGTCTCGGGAAAGCCGGTTCTTCAAGCAGTTTCATTGGTCGATCCCTTCACCAGGAAAGATACGGAGGACATCCGTCTTCGCACCGACAAAACTAACAGCGAACCACTCGAATGATTCACGATGGTACACGTAGGAAAGCTCGACTCTGCGATTTATAATAATGAACGACTCGGCATCTCTCTTTCTTTCTACGTCATGCTGATGGGTCATCGTGACTTCGAGAAGCATAAATTCGTTATGTTCTCGTGGCAGAACTCGCGAAATCGACTTGGTAATTACTGAGTATTCGCGCGACCTCTTTTCTTTCTTTATTACGACGCTGAACGTACAACGTCAACGACGATGTTGCTTACGAAATGTTCACGATAAAAAAAATAAATAAATAAAATGAAATTCAACAAAAAAAAAAGAAAAAGAAAAAAGCCGAATGAACGCGTCGACTCGATGAGATCCACGAAACTTGATCCCTTCGTTTGCGAGCCGACATTTTACAAGCAGAAGATAGTATCGAGACTCGTCGTAACTCACGTAAATCACACGATTACGAACGTATCTCGCTCGATACCGATACCATCTTCTGTGTAATTATGAAATTCATTTTCATTTCATTTTCCTTTGCTACACGGCTCGGCCCATTATCACGGCAACTCGATCGAATTCGCACCACCGTGCTGCGGATATAATCGTACATTGAACAATCAACCTGGGAAGATGATAATCGAATGTTTTAATTTATTTGTAATGTATCAGTAAAAGGGAAAGATTTTCCTTTTAGATTTTCATGTAATATCAATCTCGATATACAGTAACTAACGTTTCTCTTTTTCCGAGTTAATATCTACGATAAATATTTCGTATCACTTATAAATCTTTATAATAATGATATCGTATCTTCTATTAGTACAAGATTTAATTATTCTTCTCAATACGTCTAAATGGTCGTTGAGACAGTGCGGATAAAGGAATCGCAAACGAAACCATTAAATTCTTACTGCTGATCTTAATCTCGTAACAATTAGTATTAATCACGACGTCATTAGTGATTTCGCTCGCGGACCCAAGTCGTTGAATAAACAGCCTTGTAAAAATGATTCTCGAGACCCCGTTCGACTTTCCAACAAAGTCTCTTGCTCTCCATAGGTATGCATACTGGAAACGTTCTCTCGGCATTAGCGGGACTAATAAATTAAACTCGCTAGTTCGGCTCGATCGATTCGCTTCGAATATTCTCGCTCTCTCTCTCTCTCTCTCTTTTTCTACCGAACTAAGTTTCAACTTTTAATCTCTTGTAGCGTGGCAAATGAGAATCGTATATCTTAGGCGTGACGTCGACTACGCGTTTCTTCGACTTTCGAGTCGTTACGAACGCGACCGAGGCACGAAAATGGAGGGCACGCGACAAGAGGCCACCCACTAGACCACCAATACTAATACCACAACCGTTCGCAGCTTCGAACGTAGTATTGCCACCTGTCTCGCGGTTTCTAGCCGATAAATCTGCCCGAGTTCGCTCGCACGTGCGCGAGCGCATTTTAACGAGCCAGGAACGATAAACTCTTCGCCGACGCTTTCCACGAGTGAGAAACATCCTGGATAGATATCCCGTTGGAGTTTCCTTCTGCGAACGACACCGAGAGAAAGTTTCTTCTTCCTCATGATAGAAACGTCTGTCAGGAAAGTGTATCTCGTTAGTTCTCTTCTGTTGTATCGTTCAACGAACTCGAAGAAACTATTGTCTCCGTTTATTAACTTTAACTAATTGGTCACGTTAATCGGATTAAACGGAAGACGTAATACGAAAGGAAGAAGTAATAAAAGTTTTTATTCTTCAACATTTCATTTCTACGATTTTTCAAGTATTTTTAGCTATATTGAACTGAATCTAATACGTAATACGAAAAAGGTAACACTCTTTAAAGTACTCACGAGACTTTAATAAAATGTCTAACGCTTCTCAAAACCAACTTGCCTCTTTTACGTTTTCCAGAAAGCTACAATGTTACATAAACATCACCAAAGCGTTAGCTTTCCTCCAAACGATACAGCTCGTTTCGTAAGTCTCTCTCTCTCTCTCTCTCTCTCTTTACTCTTCTTACTCTTTTTTACCCTCAATGCGAGCTTCTTCCTTCCCTTCTGTACATACACCTCGTAACCGTCTACGTCCAAGATAAATATCGGAGTCATTTTCCTCCGGGAAGAAAGAAGTGCATCGGAGAGAAGACGTTCTATACCTAGATTTAAATCAACCAAATTACGCTACTTTGCCTTTCATTCACTCTGATAGACGCGTTCTCATATAGCTTTTGGATATATCTCCTTGATAAATTGCTGATTCACGTGATTCGTGATGTTGTTATAAATTTCGTATCTTTAAAAAAGCAAAAGGAAGAAAGAAATAACAAGTATCAAACGTTCTTCTATAAATATTATTTGTAACGAGAGGAGATAATAATTCTAAAAATATAAATAATATACATATATATAATTATTATATCAATAAGCAAATATATCATATATATACATACATACATACATACATACATACATACATATGTTTTAAGAATACCGTGTACTCGCGAACTATTCATATTTCTCTTTTTCTTTCTCTTTTCCATGTTATTTGCTACTGCACGATTGTCAGAGGATGTACACACGGAACGGTGCAAATTTGCGACGTGTCGCCGATGCGGCCAGAGAGCAATGTCATCGTGCTAGCCATCGTGGAACGGAAGAAGAAGAGGAGACAAGGACGAACGGTGTGTGTCTGTTGCAAAGCAAGGGAGAATAAAAGAGAAAGAGAGGGAGAGAAAGAAAGAGAAAGAAAAGGAGAGAGAGAAAGAGGGGACAGGTCGTCAGAGACTGGAGAAGATTCTCTGGGCTGTTTACCGACGATGTCTTTGGTTATCGTCCCGTCTGCATCTAATCAACGACAAAGATGTATTGTTGTGTTTCTTCTGACGTATCGCAGCGAGACGTCCTCTCTCTCTCTCTCTCTCTTTTCTTCTCTATCATTATTGCAATCCTTGGGCCTAAAAGATACAACGCGGTCGATGTGTCCTTGTTTTGACTAACGCGATTAGTTGCTAGTAGAACATACTCTACGGCAGTGTCTCTCATTCGCGGACATAAAGACATTTTCTATATCGTATGGTATGGTATCGTATGATTTGGTATGGTTCAAAAATATTTAAGAAATAAAATAAGAACAAATTAATATCTTCTAACAGATAAATTTGAGATAATCAACAAAGATAAAAAAAAAGGAAATATTCTCGATTAACGTCGATGAAATAACTATTTGAAAGACAGTAACTACTTTATCTGAAATATCGCCTGAGATACGACGATGCCCGTCGCGGTTCAAGGAACAGATACTGTGAAAGAATATCCCGCCTACCTGATGTAGGAGCGGCTTATGGACGACCTTGAACCACGAGAACACAAAGAAAATCTCGAAAGGGAAAAGAACGAAAGATGTTTTCTCGATGATCGATGATTGCTCGTTTCACGGCTACTCCCGTATCTCTTGGAAAACTGTAATTCGTCTATCGATATCTTCAACTTCAAAATTACCCTTGTCACGATGATCTATTAGAATCTTCGAATTTCAGCTTTAACAAAAGAGATGTCATAGAATTTTGAAAGAAATATTTTATATGTTTTATTGTGCCAACATTTTCATAATCGATGATCCGTGCGACATATTTTTCGTACGACCAATCACAGAAATTATCAAAGCGACCGTGGGAAGAAGACGTTCTTCGTAAAAAAAAAGAAAAAAAAAAAGAGAGAGAGAAAGAAGATGACTACTTAAGAAAACGAGACATTTAGATAAACATTATGAATTTTATAAAGAAATGTAACATCAAAGTATAACCATAAGCATAGAAAAATCTGAAAGAACATTTAAGGACGATTAAAAACTTTAAAAGAGAAATACGAATAAACGACGAAAGATTGCGCGGCAACGTCTAAATCGAGTAGAATCGAACGACGTTTTATGTAACTGTCTGACAGAAGTGGAACGAAACTCAAGTAGAGCAGGAAAAACGAGCAAGGTTTCCCGTCGGCGCGTTGTATTGAAAGAAACCATCGTCGGATGTGACAGGTCGAAGAGAGAAGAGGTAAAAGGTGATATCGGTGAAAGATGAGAGAAAATGAGAAAGAGAGAAAAATGAAAAGATCTCGAATCGATGGAAAAAGAACGGGAAGGAGGGAGGGAGGGAGAGAGAAAGAGAGAGTTTACTATAGGAGAAGTACATAAAAGCGATTTCCGTTACATATCGAGCCGAAAGACACATGGTCTGGATACAACAGTGTTTGGAAGATATTATCCCGCCATTAATCAGGATATCTCAAGTGTTGCGTGTGTTTTCCTTTCCTCCAAATTCTACGTTCTAGGATTCTTCGATAGCATATACCTGGATTATTCGTGCACCACTAATTCTCGTAGGATTTATGAGCGGGAATAAATGGAAAAAACAGAACGAATCAAAAGGAGTATTAACTTATTTGAAAATGAAATAAATATAAAGAGAGTCAAAAGAGTCCGGTTTGACGGATTCGATCGTCCAGACGGGAAGTCGTTTGGCTTTACGATTCGACTCGCTCGACGAGCAAGAAATTTCAATCAGACGGAAGAATATAACCGAGATATCGATGCGTCTAAGCGAGAAACCGGTACGACTTTAAATTCGCGCGTTCTCTTCCTTTTAAAAGAGGAGAAAAATAAATATATCCGAAAGAGAAGCTCGAGCGCACCTTAACGATCGGCAAAGAAAGAATAAAAGATCGTGACGGTGCAGAAACTCGGTTGAACTTCCTGCATCGGAGCAGCAGCAGCACGGCTAGAGTCCGCGAAGCGTGAAACCACGCATTTCCATGAGGTTCTCCGTATTTGTGTCCAAGATGAACGCTCGCTTATGCGCGTGTGCGTGGAGATTAAACTCGAAGACCGAAGAGCCGCGGGTTTCGCAGTAATAAAATGTAATTCGGTATTAACTAGCCTCGGAGTCGTCTTTCTTCTATTTTGAAAAAGCGTCTGCATCCTTATTACTCCTGCTAGCGAGATTGCTTAGAAACGAATTTATATCGTCCGTCGATCCACCGTGCAACGAGTCTATAGTTTTAAAAGTCACATCATTTAGTTCCCGGAGATTCGCTTCGTCCAAGCTGGTTAACCTATAATCTTGCTCTTCAAATGCCGATAGCGTAGATAACGAAGTAATAATAACGACGTCTAAACTCTTAGCGTGCTTACTCCTCGTGAATCGTGTCCAATTAATTAGAAACTTGTTGCGAATTCATTCTGAAAACCAACGATAAGACTCCGAAGTCTGATCTCGTTTCGCTTTTATGATAAAATATGTACGAGTTCTATATCCGGTAACAATTATTAATACTCTTATCGACGATCTTACTGTTCGAATATTTTACAAGTACGATGTATGACAATCAAAATTTTAATTGAATATTTCTTCCTTATTCGTTCGTTCTGATCTATCTAAAAAAAAAAAAGATAGAAAAATCAAGCTACTCCTTTACATGGACTTGCATTCGTTGAAAAATATCAAATTACATACGAATCTGGCAAAAGTTGAAGACGATTGACATCGCGATCGTTGAGGCGTGTCGGGAAGATCTCTCTTATACGATGTGCGCTCACCTGAAAGAAGAAAAAAAGGATGAGTTCGTTAACGAATAGGTTTTTGCAGTGGCGCCAAGATAGATTGATTTAAGGTCGGCCGATCCCCAATGGAATAGAACGTAAAGCTCGGCTAGCTCGTAGCTACGCGCGGAACTTAAAAAAGTGCTCTTGACATATATGCCAGGCAAATCGTTCATTCGAACGTCAATCGATGAATCGATCAATCCGTCGTCAGAGCCATGGCAAGCCCGTCGACGGACCTTGCATCGTGATTCCCGTAAAAAAGGGTTGGCTAGAGAAGTGAAAAAGAAATAAAAATGGAGAAAACGATCGATGCGTGTTAGGAGACTACGATATTAATGATTGCAAAAGATAATTTTTTGATTCATGCGATGTTAAGCTGATAAAAATGTATCGTACAGAGAAGTATGGACGATAATTATTGTGATTAAATTTTATCCAATAAATTGATTGGTCGAGACAAATATATAAGTAAGAAAAAAAAAATTCACTCGGTTTAATGTCAATAATTATGTAAGTATCTATTAAAAAAATAAATCACATATCTTTCCTCTGATATCGATTAATTTAATTTCCTGCAAGCTTTGGAAACCAATAGACGACTATAATAAATACTTCGTACAACTCCACGCGACTATATCAAATTTTTCTCGGCGAATATTCATGAGTTTCCGTCGGAGAAAAAAAAGAACTTTTAAGCGAAATACGTGCTGTATTTTTCGCTTTTGCATAAATCGTTGTAAAGTTGGAGTTCTGTTAAACACATTCTCAGTTTATTTCACAGTAAACTTTTTATTGATTTCTCGCATACGATTTATAAGGTCATATATATATATATATATATATATATATATATATATATAAAATATATAATTATTGCAACCTTTGAGCGTTCATATAAAATGTATGTATGCATATTGTGTATTGAATGCGTTGTAATTATATTTTTTTTATAATAATATCACTAGTGAAAATAAGTATGCCTTTATAAAAAAGAGAGTTAGTTTTATAAGCTGATACTAAAATCGGATATATTATTTTGTTTTTCTTTATAATATCGGATATATTATTTTGTTTACCACAAAGGAGTTAAATACGGATAAATATCCTATCGTCGTACGCAGACACGAGACTGTCAATCTTTATGATTTACGATTGTCGTTACAACGATACCGTATTTCACGTTAAAAATTGTATAACTGTACAAAAAAAAAAACAAAAAATGCTGTATAGGACAGACGGAGAGAATGGGAAATCGTTACTCGTGCGAATCGAAAAGAATAGTAGTTTTAAACGAGCACCGGTAACTGCTTTTACACTATAGAGTTGATAATTCTAGTCAAAACACTGGACCGACGTTCGACTAACTGTCAACGAGATTTCGTTTTTTGTTCTGTGTTGTCGCTTTTTTGTTATATCTAGCGTAGAGAAAAATTGAACGCTATGCACGAGAATGGCGGCCCTTTAAACGATAACGAGAAAGATCCATTCACGATCGTTTGTCAGTATAAAGCGAAAGCGAACACACGTAACGCCCTTTAATCGAGTTTCTCTTTGAGCTTCAAAAGGGTTAAGAGGATCACGGTTTCGCGGTTTAATCGAATTTAGGGAAAGAGGTATTAACGATATAATCCCCCTTGTTATCTGCCTTATATAGTATTTCATGTAAACTCCAACCAAATCTCCTACTTTACACGTAACTAAATGGGATTCTATTGTTTTCAAATTTTGGATTTATGAAAAACGTGGTTTCTTTTAAATATATTTATGTTTAAATATATTTATGATAATTATACATAAATCGGCATATTCCTATAAAATATTACCTATTTTCCTTTTTTACAGATATAAACGCATTAAGTAAAGCCGGTAAAATACTTTAATTTATACTCGTGACGATCTGATGACGACGATTTCAAAGTGTACTCTTTGCTCTTGGATTTCTTCTTTCTGATTTATGCTAATCACGAAATTCGTCCTCTATTTTTGAATCGCATTCTTTTTCTCTGTTTTTACTATACTCACACTTCACTCGACATCCGAACGCTGAGGGGAGTCTCGTGATTTATCCATCGTTCAACCGATCCATTACGAAAGCACGATCGACTTTCGAAGGACGAAGCAAAATCGTCCTTCCTAGAAAGAGTGAAAACTTAAAGAGAGAAAGAGAGAGAGAGAAAGAAATTAATTCTCGTGCGATGAGGATATTATCGAGGAGCCTCTTTCCGTGAGCACGCGAGAATTCATGTTTGACGTAATTAATTTTCCACGCAAAGGCGAGTAAAAAATGGCCAATGATTCGTTGAAAAGATTTGCTCTGGGAAGATCAATGCGAGCCAAAGTGTACCAGACAAAAAAGGAAGAATGAAAGAGGGAACCTCGATCGAGAGCTTTTTATCACCTTTAAAACGTTTTATCGCGTATTGTTTGTTTATCGGTTGGTCTCGCTTGGGAGAGGAGATAATGGCTTCGTTTCAGGGTCGATGAACGATTCTGGGAACGCATATAAAGAAGTTCTTGTAGTCGTGTAAACGTGCCGCAAGAAGATTTGCTTTCGTGTGAAATTTGTCAAGAATATTGAGAGACGTAAAATACTAATCCAATGACATCCGAATGGACATTTAATCGCGTAGAATAGGTACTTTGGTAATAACTTTAAAATCAATAAAGGAATTTCAAATGAAAGAAATATTATAATTGAAATATTTTTTTAAATCATTACATAAAGAAGAGATTGGTGATTGGAAAAACATGAATCGTTCGATTAGCGAGAACATTCATAGGTTTTACGTTTCTCTCTGGGCCATCGATTGCACTCTAGAGACCATAGAGAATAGAGAAGAATCGTTATCGCCCGCGCGTTTCTTTATCCCACGTACCATTCGGAAAACGTCGTAAACTTTTAACGATCCTCTAATGAAACCATGCGCTAACCTATTCCCTCTTTCGACGCTCGTTAAACCGATAGAACTTTACATACATACATAGGTTCATACGTGAAGTCGCTTTGCGCGTTCTTTTAACGATTCCCTGAAATAGGCTTATAAAAATAAACGAAATCGATCGCAAAAATGTCGTGTTCGGGATAGGAAGCGATGATTAACGCCCCATTAAGGGTAAGAAAAGAGACAAAAGAGAGGGCGGAAGTTTATATTCTTCGAAGAAAAAAGAAAAGAGAAGAGAACAGAAGAGAGGTGAGAGAGTGCTTGACAATAAGGGAGATGATAAAAACGACGATAAAGTTTTGTTACCGATATTCTTTTACGGCCCTTTAATGCAGCTACTTGTTTCCCTTACCGAGTTCTTCCTTCGGTCGAACGGAATTTCTCGAAACACGATAAATCAATATCGATAATGGATTTTTAATAGACTCGCTTGGATGTTTAGAGCTTTTCTCTGTTGACTTTATTTCTTTTTTTCCCTTTCCGAGTTCATACCTTCGGGATGGTTTTCTTTTTCTGCAAATATGAAACATGTATCGGAATTAACCGTTGTAGAAAATTTACGAGAATCGAACGTTCGAATCTTTCGATCATCTAAAAGTAAGTACGATATGTACTTTAAGGAAACGTATTGCTTGTAAAAAGAAAAGCAAAATTACTCTTCGTAAAATAAGAATGAAAGGGAAAAAAGATAAAGAAAAGAAAAGAAAAAGAGAAAAGCAAATAGGAAAAGTTCATTTCTAGCGTTTCGAATCAGGGATATAAGCGTTGAAAGCATCGTACTAACGATCGTTTTGGACGCTTTTGTGGTAATCTTATGAAAGGTAAAAGAAAAAAAGGAAGGAAGCAAACTTTTCTTTTTAATATCCGTCTCTTTCTCTCCGAATGAGCTTGTTGCCTTGAAAGGTACGCTGACTTCAATTTCGTGATACTTAGGAGAAAAAGGAACGGGGAAGTCTCGTAAAGCAGAACATTCCAAAAGCTCTGGTGCACTTGGACAGATTTCAGATAAAGAGGCTGGCTTCGAACGAAGTAGCCGAGAAAGAAAGAAAGGGAAAGAGAGACAGACAGAGAGAGAGAGAGAGAGAGAGAGAGAGAGAGAGAGAGAGAGAAAGAAATGGAAAAGGTTATCGACGCTCTAACCCAAAGCCGACTAACGGCCGGACGTTCAATTATTTATTTAGTCTATCTTATCTTCGGTTCGATGTTTGCGCGATCCCGCTGCGCTTCGTGAGTTCGTTCCCTTTTTGCGCATTTTTCTCTTCGCCTGCTTCCCAGTTAATATATACAAGTAGATATATATATATATATATACATAGAATGTATATGTATATATGTATGTATAAAATAAATATAATATAGATATATGTAAAATATATATAATATATATATAATATTTATATATCTATATGATATATAGGAATACATATATACTACACTTAATTGTATATAGTACATACTGTTAAGTACGAATCAAAGGAGAAAGAAGACACTTGGAAGTTAACTCGAGCGAAGTAGATTTCTCAAAGCATTTTCTCGCACGCTCCTTTTCGACAAGTCTTCGTTCGTTCGTGTTTCGAAGAGTCGGAAACTAATCGACAAAGTTGAAGACTTCGTTCCGATGTAGCCACCTTCTCGCGATTATATTTTACTTTACCCGAGCCTCGTTAAAGCCAGAGTTATTCGTTTAAGATAATTGCTCGCGGTAATCGAGCGAGTACTAAGTTAGTTCATCCTACCATGATTTATTTCGATTACAATACCGGAAATTAGAATTTCGAGGTTTAACGGCGTTTAATATAAAAAAAAAAATTCTTATTCTCGGACTTATTATTACTTACGAATGTAACATCATTCATCGAGATAAATATAATTCAAACTTAATTAAATTTGAACTAATAGATTATAAACGTTGATATCGTTAACGTCGAAAGTTCAGACACATAGCGGAGATTAAATAACAGAATGAAACTGTCGGTAGACAGGTATCGTCCTTTAGGCGAGAAGAAGAGCAACGCTAACGATGTCGCTCCAAGTTCACGTTCGTCCGGTAGTCTGGTTTCATCCACGAAACTCGTTTTCCTTCTCGCTTTCTCTCTTTCTCTCTCTTTCTCTCTCTTTCTTGTCCCGCAGATCGCACGCCGGGGGGTCGACCTTAACGATCTCGAAAGCGTAGGGGCCCCACGTCATGCCCGTTTACACCCATAACCGTTGTTAAGCGCCAAAGCGTGGGTGATCCGCGTTCGATCGTACGACGAACAAGACGACGGATCTCTTCCTTTTCTTCGTCTTATCCGAGAACAGATCCTTCTTACCAACCGTAGTAAGTCGGTAAACCGTAAACTCTCGGAGGACTTTTCTCGCTCACTCAACTTGCTCTTAGCTGTCATTATCGTCCACAAGATATAAATCGTGTAAACGAATACGCGTCTACAGCTTCTTGTGGTTTACTTCGATGTATCGCGAGACTCGTTTGAAAATGAACGATGTCTTGATTCATCGATCTTTCAGTTTTTCTCGTTTAGTCACGGTCGACGTCGTGGCGATGATGATTCTTTTATATAAATCGTTCTTCTTACGCTTATTGAATTTCCTAGCGACCTTTCAAATATAATATTGTATATAAAATCGATGAAAAGGTCGTCCGCGACATTTCACGTTCTCGCATATTTATTATTCTCATAATACACCTATACATCGGAGAAAATATTTAACATTCTTCGAAGGAATGTATCGCACTTTAATATTGATTTTTATATTATAAAATTCTTATGGGCGCTTCAAAAAAATGTCTCTCCAAAGCGTGGAATTTTTCGAATATCGATATCATTTTCTTCCTCACTTTCGTTTTATCTCGAAACTTTTGAAAAAGATTCTTTTTGTAACGTGAGACATAGTTTCTTTCGCATAATTCATTCTTCGAATAGCCGAAGAATAAAATGATGGACTGGTCGAAAACGAAGGAATGTTGAGAATCGTGGTTTGTCTCGCATCTGTGCATTAAATTTTAATAAGACTATGCTGCGTGTTAACTATATTCGACTTTTAAGATACTATCAGAATTCTCGAAAATGAGAACTAAAATATCCACATCGAACGTGGATACAGATAGGTAGATGGATAGAAAGAGAGAAATTGGTAGCGAAGTTTGCTAAGAGTTTCGCTTCGACGTACTTCGCAAATATGTCTTTCTTCGATACGGTCTGAGAACCTTCGATTTTACCTTCTTCAAATATTTTTACGACTGTCCATCGAAATTCTATGTTATGACACTGCCAGTCTTACTTTCCTAAAAAGGGGAAAAGAAAGAAAAGGAAAAAAAAAGAGAGAAGAAAAAGAAATTATAAAAGTAAAAGAGAAAATATTTAAAAGTTCTATTCAAAGAAACTCACTACCTTATCCGAGCCATTTTTGTAAAAAACATAATAACCTCAAAGTAATTGGTTAATTGGAGCGAGATAATATCGCTTCTCGACTCCGTTAACAAATATGTAACGAGATTTATGACGATGCCACGGACTATTCTTACGCGTTACTGTGCAAGTAGGTCAATCTACTAATGCTTGCCTTCTTTCGTGAGCTAACATCATTCTCAAATATAATTTAAATCCTCGAATGTTTCCTTGTACAAGACTTTGCTTTTACACGAAACACGGACAAGTAGATATTATAATCGATACGTCGTTACTTTCAAATTAAAAAAAATATATTTTATTGAATGCATGACTAACAACGATAAATCAATGATTTCTAACCTGTGCCACTAAACACAGAATAAGTCTTTCATGAACGTTTAATTTGAAAATGAAACGGAAATGGGATATTTCACGCTAGTCTTCCTTTTGTTTCTTTCCGGTCTTAAGAACACGCTTGTGGAATTCATTCGTTGCTTCAGCACGCTTTTAAGGATAGCAGAACAGCAGCAACCTGTCTTTTATGAATACGCGAGCGGAGGTGAACACGGTAATACGAAACTTCCCGACGACTGGTAAAAGGGGCGTCTTCAAACTGAGTACCTTGACACGGTGGTAGGTTGAGAGACTATAGTGGAAGGGAGGACGGAAGGTAGGTGGGCGATGTCGACGAAAAGAACGGCAGGGTAATAAAGGCGCTTGCTTTTCAAACGAGAAACTTTCGGTATACTGTAAGGAAGGCCAATTTGCGAAATACAAATGCAGACTGGTGTACTTCTTAAAAATAAGATTCGATAAAAATCTTTTAAATTTATTAAATTCAACGGGAATGCAAATATTTCTTTCTTCGTCCTTCTTCTCCGATGTGAAGAAAGAAACATTTAAAACGTTTTAAGGACGAATCGATCGAGTTCTATTAAAATTTACAAAATTTTGACGATACGACGTTAATTTAAAATAAAACAGCTATAACCGAAATCGAAATATTCGCCTGATAAAAACAGAACGTAAAATTTTGATCGGTATAAAAATACAAGAATCTAAAGATTGAAAAATAGGAATTCTCTGGTGTAAAAGTTATCATATTCTTGCTAAAGGTATACGAAAGGCGAATGGGCAGGTAGTCGGCTGGGACAAGTCGCATCGATCCTCTATAAATTTTACGACTTGTACCGGCTTTCACGATAGTAAATAAAGAGAACTTTTTCTTCTTTCTCGGTAGTGGACTCGCATCATTCTCGCGGTACAACTTTCAAACTTTTGCTATGGTTACTCGCTTTTCCATGTTTCCCCTTGACACTGAGCAACCTCAAAGTTAACTATTTCCGTACTTGTTTTATCCCTTTCTGTCATAAAACAATGCTTGAATAAACTTTCCATATTCTTTCTTTTTATTTATTTATTTATTTTTTTATTTTTTTTCACGTCATTTCGTGCCAACTTTCTCTAAATTCTATATTAAAAAATGAAAAAATATATGTAGAATGAAAATTAAAATATCTATTATTCGTCGATTTTATTTAATTAAGAAATATCTCGTTTATCCCTCAACGACCAATCGAAATACATTGAATTTATTCGGAACGATATGCATTAAAGTTCCAACATATAAGACTGCAAAGCCGTCTCTTTTTTCTTCCTTTCTATACGCCTCTCTATCTGGCATCTATGAAGTTTCATGCCTAGAAGAGCTCGAGGCAGCAACATCTTGAGAGATATTGTTCAAGTTGGCGAGCTTGCCCAGCCGCACCCCTTTTCATCGTATCATCCTGACTTTCTTCTTCTTCCGACTCTTTTTCTTACTTCTATTTCCTAGCCTCCCTTATTTGCTTACTTATTCTCTTTCTCTTTCTCTCTCTCCTTTTTTCTCTTTTTTACGCACGCATGCCTTCCAGCTGAATTTTCTTCAAAACGTCGACTCCCACATCTCTCCTATTCTCTTTCTTCATATTTTCTCTGTTCTCGTACGTTTTCATAGAGTATCTTTCATTTTTTGAAAAATAGATAGATACACGATAAGGTGAGTTTATTAAAACGATTTTCCTTCTTTTTTAGATATTCTTCATTTTTTTACGAGAAGGTCATCGACTCGAAAGTTCCATTTTGCAAATATTACGCCAAGGTACATAATTTTTCATAAAATTTTACTACCACGTAACGTCCATCGGCTTACATCGCGTATGTTACGAATGCTCGATAAAAAAAGTTTCGTCCGTTATATCATCGGGCTGATAAAACTATCGGTATTTTAAATATTTCATATAAAGTTTCTAACAAATTTCCGATATTTCGTATAAGAATTATGAAATTCGACATAATTCGTATGGAAATGCTTGTTTTATCGAATGTCGAAAATTTGGAAAAGGAAAACAAATTAAGAAGAGCAAAGAGCAATTTTACGAAGATTGAAAGACGTAAACGTCGCTCGTTTGGTATTCCTTTAAGAAAAACGGATCCGCGGAATTCGCGCATTTAAGTTTATGTCTTCTGGGAATAACCCGAAGTTACCTCGTGCACGATCACTCTAAACCATTGAAACTAGAATGTCGCTGCATTTCATTCAAGTTTCCTAGTTTATCGTTCTAGAACTTCTCGATCCTGTTCTCGAGTTGCCACGATCCTTTAACTTTAAAACGTAGTACAACCTTTCGCCTACCGACACAAAACCAGGGATATTAATTTATCTCCTTCGGTCTAGAAAATATGGTTTAACGTTACGAAACTTTAGAATTTGCAATGATCCTTTCATCGGATAGTATTAAGAAAGATCGAATAAAAATACAATGGCAACTTTACATTGAGAATGTTGTGTTCCACATTTTGATATTTGATTTGATAAATTCAATATAAAGAACCTATCGTTATTTCTCCTGTTACTATTTTATACCTATATATACGCCAAAACAAGGAGACACGATATACTTTGTCTGGGTCGTTCCGTTACGACGTAACCGGTCCTTTCCTTCGCAAAACGACAAAAGTACTTCCTTATTGCAGATACGTAAGAGAATCTCGAAAGATATTGCATTGTATCGTCAGCAGCAACCGAGGTACATATACCTACATACGTACGTACACTACACACATGCATACGTGTACGTACCTATATCGTTTATTTAAACGCGGCGAAAACGATTTATCGTCGAGCAATGCGGAAGAATTATTATTGTTACGAACGTTGTAACTGGTTCGCTCGATATTACAATTCCAGATTGTTGTCGCCGGTAAATCCTCTTCGAGGAACTTGTAGTACTGAAAGATCCTAAGAGAAAATGTGTCAGCGGACATTTAAATTTTACAATTAAATACATGGCATAACAGTAAACGGTATTGAAAGTTGTATCGTTGTTTCTTCGTCGATTTGTTTCAACGACACCCTACACAGTTGAGTTTTCATTGATTTTACGTTGATTTTAAGTCGATATATAAGCGTTAGTCATAAAATATATGTTTCCCGTGAAAATGATCGATGAACTTGTAAATACGCTTCGTCGAGTGAGATTAAATCATTCCGAGTTGCATTGCGGATAATAAATATGTGCTTGCAGTTCTTGTAATATCTTTAATAAATTAAAACTGTAGAAATGTTCGAGCTATTCGCGTATACTTTGCAAACTAGTCCATTGGGTGTAAGTACTCAAGGAACGGTATGATCGAACTTCCTGGCAAAAGCGAAGTATGTTTCAAACGCGTGATCATGCTTCTTGCTATGAATTAACGTGATCACGCCACGCGTCATCAGTACGAATCGATCCAACGTTTCTCAAATGGCGTCGAGAAAGCACTGTGAACCAACTTACAAGGATCGTAGAAACCTGGGTAATTACATTTGCGTTTACCGAGTAATTTTAAACATTTATTAAAATCGTTTGAATCGCGTGCAACTCTAAATATCATGGGTAACGTTTATAGTAATTATGACCACGAAATATATCGGTGAATTTCTCCAATAATAGTCGCTACTACTTTTCCCCCGTTTCATACAGTTATTTCGCGATACGCGATATCTTTTTTTTTTTCTTTTTGTAATATGATTCGTGGCCAATCATTGGAGAACGCGAACGCTGAAATACATCCGTAATTAAACGAGTACATTATTACATTTTAACGAACACATAATTGCGAATCGCGAAACACGACTTTTCTACGTTCCTTTCCTGCGACCCCAATTTCTTCGTTTCCATCGAGTAGAACTGTAAGGTCAATGTAAGTTCTCTTTGATACAATATATAAAAGGAAAATAAACACTTGAAAATATTTTCCGTTTTTATACTAACATTCAATTGGTATCTCTCGAGAGCTCATCATACTAACTTCGTCTCCGTTCCGCAAAAAATAAGAAAAGAAAATACAATAGAGAGTGACTCAGAGAAATACAAACATACCTTGTAAGCTTTTCGTTGTTCGTATGTATATATATGTATGTACATATATACATATTCCGTAATGACTTGTCGTAAAAGTTAACTCGTAACACGAAGGACGATTCGCGTCCTTTTTCGCACGAGCAACGACCTTCTCCGGAAGTTTACGAAACCGTACTAACGTTTTAAGAATATGACGAAGGACGGACACCGAATTTGCGAAGGAATTGTCAACAACGTAATGGTCCCGAGATACTCTTGCATGCTCGTAAAGAATCTGAGACGAGATCTAAAAGATGCCCTTTGAATGACCTCTTTTGTATTCTTTAAACGAAACGCTTCTGCATCTCTCTAACGTTCTATTCCTCTCAAATCTACCTCCTTTCTCTTTTATACGTTTTACGTTATTTACTTACGCGTCTTACGTTATGCAAAGAGAAACAAGAAAAGTAGATACGTTCTTTTTAAATTCCAAATTTCTTTTTAAACCTCTATGACTCGATGCAGTGGAGTATCTTACCCAGCAAGCTTACATATATGGCTTCTTTTATTTGTCTATGAAATAATTCGTACGTTACATAGTCAATCTTTTCTAATCGTTGTTATCTGAGGAGGAAAATAAAAAAATAAAAAGAAAAGAGAGAAAACAAATTAATAAAAATTTTCAAATTCAATCTGTATCTCCTTTTCGAAAGAAATTATCTCGTTGGAACATATCTGTTGTTCGATATTTTGTTACTCACCGCTAACGATTGGTAAATCATGAATAATGATGAATAACGGGTGCAAAGGGGAAGTTAGTGTGATACAAGCGATGAGAGAATATAAACGGCGTAATATAACCGCTAATATCACTGTCAACCATCCGTATATTCCCAATGTAGGTCCAACCTCGGCACTTTACCCTGCGGCAGCCCTCAGAACTCTCATAACTTCCACTTCTCTGGGTTCTCCAACTCGATGCCGATGGAGACTCTGGCGGCCCGTTGCCAACCTGCCGGAAGCGGCTCGACCTAGACGATATTGCGCTTCTCATTGCTACTTCTAGAAATCCTCCTACGCGATCCTTCGTAAGAGACACGTTTGATATTTACGCACAAAGATGTATTTACGCATCAATGTATCGAATGTAGGTATATTTACTACGTACATTCGTGACTATCTATCTATGTGATATCTATGTTCATTTCATCCACGTATGACTATGCGTCTATAGAATCCATGCGATACATCGCTTCCGTAAATTTCGTCAACGAGTAGACGAGTTTCACGCTCGAAGCACAATTTTTCATTTTTCAAAAACGAATAGGATTCGATGATTTTCAGAAAAGTTACACGCTTAGCCGAGTGCAAATTTCGAAATTGCGGTAGGATTTTATATCATATTTATTATAACGAGATTTTATATCGAGGCGAATAAAGGGAGAAAAAGAACAAGTGGAAATAAATAAAAAATAAAGCGTTGTGTCCACATCTGAAAAAAAAAACGAGAAACATTTCGTTTCAATTATTTTTTTCATTACAAAACAGAAATTTACGGTTACAACAAAGGAAAATTGTATGACGCAATCCTAACTTTTTGTGTCTTTTCTTTCAGGAACTAGTTATACCTAGTCGTCGAGAGAAAACTGATTATTGTAAATGACATTGTCGTGTGATAAAGCGACAACAAAAAAATTTTCTCCGATCTTCTCGACATTTTTTCCCTCGGAACTTCGTTTCTTTCACGTCTTCGTGACCACCATGATGAGATTACCGGAGTATGCTCAGTAATATAACCTGTCAAAACTTTCGTGGAAGATTTGAGAGAAAGATGAGCGGAAAAAGTAAAAAAGAGCAATAAAAGAGATATACAAACGGATATCAAAAAAAAAAAAAAAAAAGAAAAGAAAAAGGAAAGAAATTCATAAAAAATAATAGTAATCGCATTTGTCTAAATTAGTTGATTATACTTATTAAATACAATATTTGAATGAAAATAATCCGCTTCAATCAACTAGATAGGTACGAACAACGTTTTATTTACTATTTTTACATGTATCGTATAAAAATTTGTTAACGCAAAATGAAGGTAAAAAGAAAGAAACATTAATTACTCGACTTAAAACGAAAAAGGACGTTTCTAAAAGTGAAAGTTGAAAATCGAAACGAAGGAGTAAAGAAAGAAAGAAGCATGGTCAAAGAGAGCGTAGATTAAAACTGCGAGTGTTGAGGTTCACGCTCCCGGAAGCGGAAACGGAAACGGGGGTGGCGCGGTGATCACGGTGTTGAGAATGGTGACGGTGGCGTTGGTGGTGGTTTTAAGCCGATCGTGGCTTAAACCAAGCGACGAACAGCGTTGGCTATGACGCCGGGCGCCGTTGTAAACCACATCGTGCGGTTTACGAGGAAGGCGCACCTCCTGCGAGTTCCTTTTTTGTTTATTCATTCATCAGTCCGCCCAGACTATCGATTCTGGAAGGAAGCCAAAAGGGAAGCCCGTTGCTTTCTAACGAGCCTCCCTTCGTTCGGTACCTTCTCTCACGTATGTTTGTATTAGTGTATTGGTACTAGACGGAGTATGTATATACGTATGTACGTGCAACGTCTACTATTTTCTTCGTCTATTTCCTAGCGTCTGTATCGACTGATGAATTTTAAGGAGCGGAGCTCCTTAAGAAATCTCGATGAGATGTACACGCGTTCGGTTCGAGTTCGAATGTCGTGACTAGACTTACAAAGTCTCGAAGAATATGGAACTTTGAAAGAATAATAATAAAGAGATAAAGGCTGACTAGTGAAAATAGCATTTATCTACGAAGCTCGACCATGAAATCCGTAAATTAATGTAAAAAGAAAAAATTGCTGGTAATTATATTAATTTTATACAATTGATATTAATCCTCGTTAAGATAAATCATTCAATAGAAATAAAGTAGATTTAATACTACGTATTTTACTTGATACAAAGAAAGTCGAAAGGAACGAACCTTACGTATGCTTCGGTCTCTTGCGATACTCGCTCTCCTACGGTCCAACTGCGACTGATACGCTAAATAAAACAAACAGAACGAGGCACAAAAGAAACCAAACCAAAACAAAGAGCGTCCCCACCATCGCACGACAATCAGCGATATATATTTGTTTGAATATTTTCTTAATGGAACCAAGGGACGATTCAATGTTATAAGAAATGGAACTATTTATTTAACTATGATATTACGTAAACCTCGAATATGTATGGAAATGCGATTACGTTTATATTCCTTTATCGTTCCTATAGTTCGAAGGGAAATTCACAAACTCCGAAGTTTGAATTAATAAAGGCTAAGAACGCAAAGGCACTTTCATGTTTTACCACTGTAATCAATTTCACACCCGCGAGCAGCTCTACAGAATTAAAAAGTTAAAAACTTTACGAAGTATCCGAGCCATATAAAATGCATGAAGCCGAGTGGAAACAGTAGTGAGTTTCTGAAAATGATCTCAAACACATTCTCGGTACGACCGCAAAAGTGCAATCTATAATTCAAACGACTTTCCACGATTTTCTTCAACCGCAGAATCCTCAACCGATCACCAATACCCATTTCCATTGAAAAGATGGACGGAAGCTGCGAAGTTCATAAGTCGTGCTTGGGATATATAAACTTGACCTCGTTTTTGAACGTTCTTATTGGAAGATCTTTTCCATGATAAATCGAAGTTCACGTGATAATTCGCGCATGGCCAGCAAAAAAGCTTTTCTTCTTTAAAAAAGTCTGATGAAAGAGAAAAAGTTCCAAAAGGAAACGGTAATGTGCGTTTCACTGACCTAGAGTTCAAAGTTTATTTCTTTTTCTCCCTTTCTCTCTCGCTCTCTCTCATTCTGTATATATACATATACACATGCACACACACATATAAATATGTATATATAATATATACACGTATATTATATATATCATATATATATCATATATATACCTATATATGGTTGAATCGCTGAGAGACGAAATCCTGAATTCAAGCTGCGCCTCTTCTTGTTACTCCTCCATCCTCTATGCTTCGCAACCGAAAGAGGGAAAAACTCAAGCTCGGCGGAGGAGTACAAGTACTCGGAATCTGCCTCGAAGCGAAACGCCGTTTGCAAATATCTGCGCGTGCGTTCTCTCTTCCTCTCTCTCTCTCTCTCTTTCTTGTTCGTCGACGATGGGTTACATCATCGCGGATATTGTAAAGCTCTTCCTCCTGCCTAGAAGGAATATATATATACTACCTTATATTCCGTTGAAGAGTGAGAGTGTAAAAGAGAGAGAGAGAGGGAGAGAGAGAGAGAAAGAGAGAAAGTACACTTTTCAAAAACGTTTTGGAACTTATGAAATTTTTATGAAGATTTGTCGAATTTTCAACAATGTCGAAACAAATTTTTTAAAGAATGAAATACACTTTGTTTCATCCGTGTGGATCGAAAAGCAAGATAAATATCGTTCCATTAAAATTCCATTCGACGCGATGTTAATTAAAAACAATCGAAAAAAGTGCGGGAACAAAATAATGCTCTACATTCTCCATGTTTGATCCTTCTTTAGACGAATTTCGACGTTTGCGTATATTTTTCGCGAGTCGATTCAAATATTCCTTTTGAACGACACGGGAACTTAATTCAAGTCTATTCGCATGAAAATAAATATTTCTGTTTCGCGCTTAGTTTGATGGTAATCGCGTGGAAAAATATTGTATGAGAGAATTTCTGAGAGAGTCAAAAAATCGAAGTGTACCGTTCTTGTTAAAAAGGATTCCTGCGAGAAAGAGAAAGAAAATGGAAGTATAAACAAGGAGAATGCATTATACCGAGATTACAGTGGACCTCTTCTCTTGCTCCTTCTCCGTTCGATTCTCTGGTAGGTGGTGGAATCAGGAAATGCCGCGGTGTACCGTCGCTAAAGTTGTACGTTGCTGCGGCGGTTGGTTAGGTCGCACAGATGCACGAATGGATTTCACCGAACTCCAGCAGGCCTCGTCTGCCCTCCGAACGAAACACCACGCCATGCCGCTTCCCTTTGCAGTCTGATAACTCGACGAATTCGCGGCATGCCGACTTGCCTTGTACATGCCGAGAAAGATAGATATACAGAGAGAGAGAGAGAGAAAGAGAGAGAGAGAGAGAGTGTCGTGACGGACGTTAACCCTTCGTTAGTCACGCTTGTTCTCTTCACATGCATGAAACACCTTTATCGTTCTCTTTAAATCATATTCTATGTCGATTTAATCGTCCCTCAAGTGCCACTTATTAATTCTACTTCTTTTGAATTATTTTCAATTCTTTTCACTTCTCTAAATGCAATCATTAAGATCCATCTTTCAAAATGCGACAGTTCAATCGTTTCTTTTTATACAATGCATATGTATATATGTATATATATATATGTATGTATGCATATGTATATATGTATACAGTATATGTATATGCATATACGTATATATATAAAAAAATGTGTATGTATATACCAATAAAATGTTCTTAATAAATTAAGACATCTTTCGATAGAGTTTATTCGTTATAGTAATGAGTATCCAGGAAAGATCAAAAGTTTAGACTAAAAGTAATTTCGTTTCAGATACTTTCGTATGATTCTTTTAAGGAACTTTCTCTTTTACTCTTATCTTTCATCTCCTTAGTTCTTAACCAGTAGCTCTCCGTTCAAATCCATTCGATGACCTCGAGGCATTCGATATAACGTCCCCTAGTTCATTCCACGTTTCAACATATCGATTGAACGTAATATTGTGAAGAAGGACTTTTCGCGATCGAAAGGATCGAAACGATCAAAGGGAGAGTCACTTTAGTTGGTAACACTTGCGCTTACTTCTAATTCGAAATTACAATGCAACTTTCTTTTCAAATACATCTACATTCCTTTTAAACGAGCCAATTCAATTTCAAGGATAGTGGAATTTTTCGATTGATATTGCATCGGTAAAGAACAAATTGTTTAAATGTAATTTCACTTACGAAGTTCTATCGTAGAAAATAGTAGAAAAATGCACGGAACGATCGACATTCGCTTTACCATATTGTTCTCGCAATTAATTTCTCTTGAATCGAAAGTATTCGTCTTCCATCTTGCATTACTCAGCTTAATCGAATGAAGTTCCATTTGGAAACTCCGATAGAGCAACGATCCAATCAGAAAATTAAAGGACTAATCGATCGCAGTCTATAAACAGAATTTACATAATCGAACGACCAACAGAATCGTAACATATACCCCTCCTACCTATATAACGTAAACGCGAGTTCACGTCGTCTATCAAACGATATATCGAATCTCTCGTCTCCTTTCACCTACCGATATATATTCGAAAATGATCTTTGCTAAAAACTCTGACCTAAAATCTTTGAGATCGTGAAAAAGAATATGAAAATTTTCTCAATATGACCTCTAAAGTCATGCTAATTTTCAAGAAGAATTCCCAGTGAACTAAACTTGGTTAGTAATGAGTTGAAGCAGTAGCTACTGCTTGAGGCTCTTTCATATTTTTATTTTTCTTCTTTTTTCCCCCTTAAAAATATTCCTTTTAAAATTAAAAGCATAAACTTCGTCGCTAGGATCGGCTGAGTTCCCATCTTATGAAAGCAAAAAATTTCATCCTTTCAACGTCATTTCCTTCCAGCCATCTTTTCTCTCCTCTTCCGTCTTCCTTTCTTTTTGTCTTCATCTACGAAGCAAATGCCATTTACGATCCTTTCGCGATTCAGAAACTGGAAGAAAGAAGCGCCAGGATTCCGGCGAGTCTCATTCATATGTAGATACGTCCGGGGTACAACAGAAGAGACACACCTGCGACGCAACAGTGTGTATTCTGAGAATGACGTAAGATCTGCCATCCGCTAAAGACAGAAACGCGAGAGAAGGAAAGGGAAAAGGAGAGCCTGTTAGGTAGATTTGAGAGAGTGGAGAGATCTTAGGCTTGATGAGGAATAGAGAGAGAGAGAGAGAGAGAGGAGAAGGAAGAAGAGGAAGAGGTTGGAAGACGTAGAATTCATTAGGTACGTAGATTACTGTTATCGCGAGACTACACTTGCTTCAACGTAAGCAAACAACGTCTCATTGCTCGTTGGATGTCGAGTCGTACGGCGTATAACGCCCGTGACATCATCGCGCTTGTTATTTCAGTTTAAATAAGACAAAGCATAGTAAAGACACTTTTTAGAAAGTAGATAAATTGTTCTTGTCGAACAAAAGTAATATATATCCGAACTAGAGTAAAGTTAACTTAGATTAAAAGAAATGAACGTAGAATAGTTCTCTTATTTCGTTTGAGAGAAATATTACGTCACGAAGCGTTAATTGAACATAGTTTTTATCCCGATAGAAAGAGAATTCATTTTCGCTTATCCCGTGTTATCTTTCTTTACTTTTGTACGATCTATCTTGACAACAACCTAACTGCTGATTTAATTTGGAAGATATATAGACACTATTGCGAATTGAACTAATAATTGTAAAAGATGAATCCGTAGTAATTGATTAAATTTGTTGCTATCGTGCACGTTTAAATATATAATAAAAAAAAATTCTCTTCGCACACTGTATACAATGAAGATAAAAATTTATGCGCATAAAAATGTACAGCAAACAAACCGTAGTTACACACTTACATGAACGCATAGCAAATTCTGGCGAAGGAGTAGTCAATATCCGCTGCAGCGGAAGGTAAAACAAGGAGCTACCGAACCGAAACACAAACTATGAATATTAAACAATATGAAACGCATAAAAAATCAACGCGACGATTTTAAACGTACATGAAAAATTTTCAAAGGTTCTCGTAATTCGTATCAACTTTATACATATATCTGAAAATAAAATCCTTGTAAAAATCAATTTTTCTACAGGAAAAAAGAAAATTAATATTACGAACATCGATAAAGTATCTTCAATTCGAGAACATTGGCTCTTATAAATTATCACTACTCGTAAAAATATTATCAATATAAATATTACCTCAAAGCACCCTACATTTCTTCTTTTAACATTTATCAAATTCCGAACGATAAGTAATAGAATGTTATTGGATGGAATATATATTTGATGTATATTCCCCCAAAGATTCCCCCAAAGACGGAACAACGAATATAACGAACAACCCGATAAAAATCAAAGAACAGTTCTCGGGAACCCTAAAAACGTGGACCTTCGATATAAGAGAGGGAGGAACGTATACGAGTATACGTGCACGTGTTCCCCCATAAAAGTATCACTTTCCCCGTGACGCGATTTGCACAACGTGCCACGCATACGTATACGTGTACTGTGCGGCTTCGAGAAAAACTGGTTAGAAACGATCCAAGGGCCAATCTTTTACGGTTTTGCTCTCGGTTTTACTCTCCGTTTTACTCTCTCAGCTTTAAGCGTATATTTGCTGAGCATGCCACCGACACGTCATAGCGGGCCACCTTGCGTCGGTCTGTTACGTCTTCGTGGTACACGCTATGCCAACGCTATGCCAATGTTCTAGCGAAGGCCTAGCCAACGGCGCCATTCCTACGGAATGCCAGACCGTGCGACATGCACACCGGACAGCCGTCTAATCGACTGCCCGCATACGGTTCCTGCACCTGTTCACCTACCAACGACCAACATCTCTCCTACTCTCTCCTGCTCTCTCCAAATCTCTCCTCATTGCATCTATCTTCTCCATCCATCGTTTCACTTGTTCCATTACCTTCATCCAGAAAATCAACAAGACGAGAGGTAGTCCGTTGTTGATCTTTGGCTAAGTGGGATTTCGTTCATTCGCGAGGAATCTGTTTGCCGAACAGAGAGATATATTCTGTCACATGAATTCAAGCAAGTTTGTTTATTTGACATACGTATGTAAGTATCGTTAAAAGTTCCTGATAATAATGGCACTTGACGATTAATTAACTGAGAGACGTATTCATTAACGGATTAAAGGTCGAGATTTTTTTCAAAAACACGACGATTACTTTTCGATTAAATATACACTGCCCTGACAAATTCGTGTTCTCCAAATAGTGAAAACGGGTAAAAATAGTCAACTCCATCAAACACTATTTACTATTTCCTCTACTAGGTTCAACGCAGCGAACGGATTTTCTTCGAATGCTCTTGGAAGTGAAGTAGGGGTTGGAGAGTCTGACTGAATCCTATTTAGAGTCCATTAGGATTGACAACAAAAATATTGGAGATAATTCTATCCTCTCGACGTTGCTACTTTCAAGGATCTCTCTCTCTCTCTCTCTCTCTTTTTCGAGCAAGCGCGCACCTGTTCGTCGCACGTATATACCACCAACACACATATATATGTAATATATAATATAATACACAACGTTGACGCGTCGAACGCGACCTCGACATTTCGCTTCTCTACCAGCGACTCTCGATTCTCCGGGTAGCACCGATGTAGCAACATTTTGCAATTTCATAGAAATGAACCGTGGCGCTCCCGTAATGCTTATCGACGCTTTAATTATCCCGAATACGATTCGACGTGCATCGCCTATATATGCACGTCTCTGACTTTTCCTTTCATGAATGATTCTACTACTAACTCTGCTATATACACCGACACATAGGTATATATTTACCAAGCGGTCCGTAAAGAGACGGACAAAGAACGATATATCGCATAGGTATAGAATCCTTTTGCTCGTCGATCCCGCGAGTTTCGCACGCCTCGAAATGCCAACTACGAATCTCTTCTTCCCTTTCCTTTTCCCTCCTTGTCTTTCTTTCTTCCCCTCTCCCTCTCTTTCCCTGCCTTCCTCCCTTCCTCCCTCCTTCACTCCCTCTCCTTCTCTCACTCCCAGGACGCGTCGACAACATTGTGAAACGTCGAACGTGTCTTCGATCGTATGCTAATTAAAGCTATACCAGTAAACGCACACGCACACATACATGTATTCACATTGGCACAAGTTTTTTGTTAGTACCGAGCATCGAAATGGTTCGTGTACGCGAGTTGAATAAATTTACGATCGCGAGAAAGAGGAGAGACACCTTTCCTCGCGCTCTCTCTCTCTCTCTTTTTCTCTCTCTCTCTTTTCCACTTCACTTTGGTCCTCCGTCGGTCGCGAGAGAAACAAGCGGCTAACTCGGCTAATCCGATGCTAATTCGATGCAGTAGGCGAGTATATCCCGTTTACAATGGACTTTGTCTATATAGCATAGGCAGGACTCGTGTAGGACCGTGAGCAACACACGTGCGCGAACCTAATCGCAGAAAAGTGGCGCGAGTGGATTTCTCGAGCGACGCGACACTCCACCGAGGTTGTTGCTGGTGTCACGCCAACAAGAACCGGCCACTGGAACGACCTGTACCGTTTCATGCGACGGAATATTACCTACCGTTTCGCAACGTCAGTTTCTTCGTTCGTTTTAACTCAGAGAGGTACTTAAGAACTACGTTTTAACGTAGTTCCGATAAAAGCCAAAACAAGAAATGTTTTAAAACAGTCGACGGTCTTTTCTATCTTTCGCACTTTATCGATTCGATGCAGTAAGCGGATTATCGGAGTATTATGTACTCTTCTCCGAAGTAATCTGATGCAATTACAAACCGTAAGACAAATCTCTCGATACTCCGAGTTTCATCGAATAGACGTTATCGAGGAATCTCGAATTTATTATAACGAAGGAATAAAGAACTCGAAAAGTTTCCGATAAATCATTTAGAAATTTACAAAAATATACTTTCCAGGAAAATCGAATCTTCTTCCTGTCGAGGGAATGAAATAATTCTGAAGTTCGGTAACTCTTTCGTAATGAAAACAATGAAATAGAGATGGATAGACTAGAGCGGGCTCGTAGAAGTGAAGAAAATTAGAGAGAAAGTAGAACTAGTGGTCCTCCTCGTCAAACAGCAACCGAACGGAAAATCGTACAACGATCGTTCAAACTTTCCACGACGTGTAAAGATTGTCTAGGAAGTGATCCGTTTCGAGCAAACGAATCTACGGGTCGATGTTCATCGACGAAAGGTAGGCATTTCGAATCGACGTCCTGAAGTTTTCCAAGTTATAATTGCAAACGCGAGACATTTACCTAGTTCAAAGGTATTTCCTGAAAACATATTTGCGAAGACGATTAAAACGAAGTTTATAAAAGGTAATGGAAACGCATAGAATCGAACTTTTATCCGTATCTCTTTCGCCTTTCGTAGAAACTCTTAAAATTCCATAAAATTCCTCCTTTCATTTTTATGTAACACGTGACGAGATGCAACCTTCAAAAATGTTCCTTTTCTTCCACTTTCTTGAAATGCTCCATCCACGATTCTTTATTGGCCCGGAGCAACTCGATATTCGAGATGAAACGAAAGTTCTTTGAAGGACTGACAGGAAAAGAGAGACAGAGGCGTTCTCGAAGTAGCTGAAGAAACGGTTATTCCTTTACGAGCCGTCCGTATTCGTTTGCTAAGGTATAAGTACGAGTGAAATCTTAACGCGTAAGAAATAACGGAGGAAACGTAAAGCATACCGTGCGAGGAGAATTTTGCGAGCGAGGGTGGTTACCGGTGAAAGAAGGCACACCGCGAGAATCGTAAAGCTTCTTCGTCAACTAAAACGACGAAGACGCAAACGACGAAGACGAAAACGACGAAGACGACAAAGAGAGAAGAGAACGAGGAAAAAACGACTACTAGACGAGAGATTCACCGTCGAGAAGACGCACTCTCGTAAAAGCTACTCCGTCAGGTGCTTCGTTCGCATGAGTAAACTGCCGTCACGTAAGACGTAACGGACTTCCTTCTTTTTTTTCCTTCTCTTTCTTTATCTTCTACTTCTTCGTCTTCTTTACTTGCGTTATTACGAGGTAAGCACTTCTGCAAAGAAGTAAGTATATCTGTCGACTTAGACGCCCCACAGTCTTTCCTTTCTCTTCTCTTCTCTTCTCTTCTCTTCTTTTCTTTTCCTTTCTTTTCTTTTCTTCTCTTTTAATTTATTTTATTTTTCTTCTTTTACTCTTTCCTTCAACCCTCTTTTCTCTTTCATACTCAATATTATTTTCCTCCCATGTTTTCAGAATATAGCCGTGAAAAAAAATTATCCCCGAAAATGTCTACTATGCGCTTACGTTACGGGACATCGTCTTCTTGTTCGTTCCTCTGAAGAAACCATAGCTCACCGCAAATGACCGGATTAAAGGAAGATGCTTCTATGAGAGAAGAATCTCTGTCTAAGAAGATGAATCCATAAAAGCGTGTGAGCGTGACAAGGGAATTTGTTCGAAGCATCTATTTCGATGTGAAAATGAGAAGCCCAGGTACGCTCTCGGATAACTCTCTCGTTTATTTCGAGGAAGAATGAGTCCGTACGTAAAATCTTTTCGGGTATAACAGGTTTCAAAGTAATCGACTTGCGACTTTTATTTATACTAAATTATTTCATGAGGATACTCGCGACATTAACGATCGATACAATTATTTTATTACGGTAAATTTCTATTTTATAGCCTCGTCAAAGATTCTATGTCTATATTAAAAGCGTAAAGAAGGAAACGAGTTCGTTGATTTTTTTTTCGGCGAGAAAAAAATATAGAACGAAAGTCGACGTATATTAATTCTTGACAAAAACGGCACTACGCATATGAGTGTCGAAAAAAAAAGAACTAATCTGCCGTTCGCCAGAGCCCGGCCTTGCTTGGAATGTTCGCAAAAAGCATAGACAGCAGTTATTTCCATTTGTAGAGAGTTTTTGTTATGACTAACCTGACGGTTGCTTTTTTCTTTTTTTTTTTTTTAATGAGCATTGAGGTTAAAACGAATAATTTTTTTATCTTCGAAGATGGACGAGGTCTAACAAGATGTAGAAATCTCGACGAACTTACAAATTTCTAATAAAAGATAGAGTTCATGGTGAAATTAAAAAAAAAAAGAAAAAGAAAAAGAAAGAAAAGACAACGTAAAGAGAACATTTTTATTTAACAGAACTTCTACGGAAAGAACGATATCGAAGAATTATTTTGTAAAATAGAGTGGAAACTCGTGTGTCGTGCATTTAGCCGAGATATCGAGTTAATTGCAATAATCAACGTAATAACGAGAGGAAAGTAATGAAGACAAGAGATATAGAAAGAAAAAGAGTTGGAGAGCAATCGAGTCGAACGAGCGTTCGATGATATACCGTTAATGATGTTTATCATTGAATAAAAGCAGGATAATTAGAGCAGATGATGCAAACACGAACTGATCGAGATCAATGCATTCTCTCCTTTACCTCCTCTCTCTCTCTCTTTCCCTTTCTGTCTATCTCGAGCCGGAGATTGTTATCAAAGGCTATATATATAATCGGATAGATCAAAACTTTAATCGTATGTATTATTCTCAATGAAAATCGCAACATCAATTTTTAAATTGTACCTGTGAAATCAAAGAAAAACGTTGAGTTTTCTTTTCTTCTTCTTTTTTCTTTTTTTTTTTTTTTGTAATTACAAAAGCACGCGACCGCGTTTCGCACGACGAATCGTCGGAGTTTGCAGTTGTCAGCTTAAATGCGACCAAACCTTTAAATAGTTGAGTCGGTATTAGTTCGGTAGTAGTGAACAGACAACTAACATTTTCGCATCTATTGTATGTACGTGTCTATATTTCGATAGAGCACAGGAGCGCGAATTCATTCGTGACAACATTTCTGTCGCGCGGAAAGGGAGTGTGCGATCATTTTCTGCACGACAAACAAAGCACGACGCGTGACAAGTCGCGTGAGTTCAACCTTTCTTAGCGTCCAATTAACCGAGAAAACGAGAGCACGAGCTCGCGCGTCGTCCGATTCCGATACTTGTTACCCTTTCTGTCACCTCGAATTAATTGCTGGACGAGAAAAAAGGTGATGGAGTAATGTTATGTGCAAATACTATGCTCTCTCTTTCTCTACTTCAATGATCGAGCCAATGGATTTGTCAGATACCGAACAAAATGGAAAAGAGTAAGAGAATGAAGAAAGAATTAAATCTCTTCGATTGCCCGTGAGAAAAGTTAGAAATAAAATAAAAAGTTTATTTCATATTTTCTTACAACTTAATTACATACCAAAGTATGTTACGTAGACATTATAAAGAAATAACGTTATATATTAATGTACTTTTAAGAATCGGCGAACGGATAAAAACTTTTGAAAATGAATACATTGGTCTTTTCTCCTACTTGGAAAGCTCTATGAATGCTAAAATACGATTACCGAAGCCTTCTCTCTTCCTCGTTGCTTCTCCTGTCATCGACCTCACAATAACTTCTCTTGAGTTTCAAAGCGGCAACCTGATATGCAATCGAGAAGTTCAGCTTTAAAACGATTCGAACGTAAAACTTATTTCGAAGAATTCGAATTAAGATTTGAATTGAAATCTCTACGTTCTAGCAGATCGGATCATCCATCTTTATGAAACTAAAAAATAATATGAGTTAGACTTTATCTACTTACAAACAAAATTCAATAAGTTTTGGAAAACGGATGATAAAGATCTTACAGTAATATACTTATAATATATATCGTATATATTACTTTTATTAAAAAAAAAAAGAAAAATTACTTACAGAAAAAGAATGTTCCGTACTAATTTTAATCACTCTCCTTCGACTTAACTCGATATTTGGCGAAACATGAAAAGGTCGTTCGAGAGAATCACCTACTCTGTGGAAAATCACCTCTCTCTTTTTCTCTCGATTTTTGTTCTTTTTCAACGGAGGATTATACGGGACAAGATACAGAACGGTATTAAAACGTTTGTAGTGGAAGAACATTTGACTACGACGGGGACGAGAAAATTCCATTGCTAGGAATCCGTTGGGTAGTTCGAAGGCGTGTTATAGTATAAAAAAGAAAACAAAGGCTTGTTACGCCTCAGTATTGTTGCTCGTTGCGCCTTAGAGAAGCCTAAATAGGCCGTATTATAGGCAAGTCGGATACGTGTTAATGATGATATATGTATGTGTCGAGCATACACGCCATTTGGCTTCTATCGTTTCATCAAATTACTCGCCGATTGGATACGGACGATTAGAAAAGCGAAGAAAATTGTCCATATAAATTCTCTTTCACCGCTTTGTTAAACTTCGTATCCTGTCTTGTCACGTGAAGTAAACAATAAAAATTTTAAATCGAAGTTAATAACTCGAGTTAATTTCCCGATCGTGATGGTAATCTTTTAACTAGATAACAAAATTTGCTTTTAATTTAAATCAACCTCTTAGCGATTTACTTATACGTTTCTGAAGTTTAAACAGGACGTGCTATAGATGCGATTGCTTCGCTTTGAAAGTTTAATCGAAAGCCGAAGGGAAGACGTGTCGTTGATAAGAGTTAGAGTGAGAAAGAAATAAATAACAAGAGAAGGAGATATACGAAGAAGGAAAGTAAGAGAAACAGAGAGAGATAGAGAGAGAAAGAAAGAAAGAGAGAGACAGAGAGAGAGAGAGAAAGAGAACACGATGCAGATGCAGCTCTCGACGCAGTCACGGAAATTAATGGCACGTGCGATAATTCTTCATTGGATTCGAGATAATAATCATGTCGCTCGTACGGCTCACTCGCACACGCCCGACGCACTAATTTTAATTACACCCATGAATAAATGCATTAATATCGTTCGTTGCGCCCACGCTAGCGGTGAATGTATAGATATCTGGCGAGTGAAGCACATGTATATATATTATATCTAGTCGTACATATATATACATATATATATATATAGACAAACACACACACCCACACACGTATATACACATTGTAGGCAGATAGGTATACGTACTTGTATGCGCGCATGTGCATACCTCGCACGAAGACACCTGCACTTTACTCGAGCGTGTGCGCGGACTCGCATTCGAGTCGGTTTGTACGGAGTACGGTTCTAACCAGGATGTGTTACCTAAGGCATTGTCGTGACAAGATAAACGGCTACGTGCAGATGCATCCGCGGAAGGAGGTCATGAAAGGCGGCGTCGGTATAACGCGAGAGTATACGTCAAAGTTTTACGCGCGCTAGACTAAAACGAAAGCTCTTCGTAAATTTCTACGCGTTCGACGGTTATATCAAATCAATGAAATATATCACGTCACTTGATCATTTGCACCAGCTTAGATCGAACGAATGTTATCTTATTTTATGTTATTTTATTTTTTGATCGACGCTACAAAAAAGATATTGCAGTAGTCCCCGCATTTTTATCAAAATTAAAGGAAACTGGCGATATATTTTAATATTCGTTCGATCAAGGTCAGTAAGGATATGAAAATGGATGTAGAGTTAACATCATCAATTTTATGAACGATGAATGTTCGAAGCACAAACGGTGTTCGATTTAATACTCTTGAGACGCGATGAATGGCAAGCCAGACGCAACGATGGCGAAAGTGTTTTCCATTGAGAAAACGGAAGGGTGAATGGCCGGCAAGAAGCCAACGAGAAGAGAGAGAGAGAGAGAGAGAGAGAGAGAGAGAGAGAACGACACGATCGTACCTCCTTGTACAGCGTATACTCGACGACGACGTCGCTCGAGTGTTATTATGTTTAGGCTAGAAATACCTACACGATAATACACCAGCGTGTTTCTTCGCGCGACGAAGCGGTTAAACGTTCGTCGCATTCCCGGAATATCCGTTCATCGTAATAAAGCGAGAGAGAAAGCCGTGTGTTCGTATCGGTGTTTGAGAATAGACAGAAAAAAGGCAAACTTTTAATTAGCGAAGTGCATGGAATGGTTCGTTAACGGACGGTGAATAGTTTTCGCGGAAAATATGTCTACAGAGTAGATACACTCTTACCGTCTCTCTATCTTTGATCGATTATTTCCTAACTACACATATGTACGTGTCTCACCGTTCGAGACACTTCGGTTTACTCTCACTTTTAGAACTAACAAGAATTACTATAGAATCTTTTTTATAAATTTAATTTAATCGCTAAGCTCATTTAATTTTGTTCTATCTTCTCTTTATTTTCGAAACGTTTCTCATTTCTTAATGGATCGATCCGCTTCATAATTTTTTTTTTCTTAACTCATTGTATAATACTTTGTTAGGCGAAAGCACGAAAATAATTTCGATAACAAGTAGTCTCAAAAGGCAAACATTCAACTGTTTGCTCATGGGGCTAACACGATCCAAAATCTTCGGGCCAAGAGAAGGAAACGGGTTTGCTGTTCGTACGCGGGAGTAATGTTGGGATCGTGAAGAAGAGGTAGTAACTCTACGGGATTCCATTCTCTTCACGTCTGCGCCGGTCTCACGAGGTGCAAGAAGCAGTCGGCTCGATCTTCGGCCATGAGACGCGCAGGGAAGCATTAATCGATTCCAGAGTCTCGAGAATATCCAGTGTCCCTCACAATCTGAGAGTCTACACTCGGTTAGAGATTCAATGATGTTTTCCAAGAAAGCTTAGTCAGCCGGTAGTGCTTGCGCTTCGATATATATACGAGCTTGACCGACCGCGCGTTGAATCGCAAATGAGAAAGTGCGTGCCTCGATTCGCGTATCGTTTGCGCATCTCGAGTTTCCGAAGAAGGAAGGCAACGAACGACAAAACTCGAGGGCGGATTGCGAGGACGCAAGCAATGAAAAGAAAAGAAAAAGAAAGAGAGAAAAAAGAGAGAGAGAGAGAGAGAGAGAGAGAAAGGACGTAGCTTTGCAAAAGAGAGAACGTGTATCTCTTTGTCATTATAATCGCAAATCCGCGAGTTCGCATAAAATGTAGATTAGGATACACGATCGTATTAACATATTTTGTGTTCAGCCAGACGACGGAGACGGTTTCCGCGCGCGCATTCGTCGTACTCCAGACCGGCTTCGAAGATCGTGAGCTTTCTCCTTTGGATGGGCGAACGATTTAAAGAGAAAGTCGTCGTCGTCGTCGTCGTCGTAGAGAAAGGAAAAAGAGCAATGTGGAAAAATAAATCGAACGGAAAAGAACGGTCAAAGATAAATAGACGAAGAAATCAGGACGAGCGAATTGATTCTTTCGTAAAGATTTTGCTAATGTTCTCTTATTATATCGAAAATATGATTTTTGTTTTTTTATTTCCTTTTCTCTCTCTTCTTTTTCTTTTTTTTTTTCTTTTGCTTCCATTTCTATTTTTTTTTTTTTTCCTTTAATACTCACGATTGCGCATAAGCGAATGACGAGAAAGAAAGTTTGAAGAAAATTTCGAACACGTTGCTAATTGATCGTGATAACGACCGGAGGTTTCGTTAATTTCAACACGTCCTTTGTTAGTCTCACCTGTAACATAAAAAAAAACATACATTGATTATTACACGCCTCCTATCGCATCGGAAAGGACGCGAACGACCGTCGAATGCACATCCGTGAATGGAAACGAGAGACTCGTTACGTTTTATGGTCGGTTGCTCGGAGAATGTCGGTCAAAACAGGATCTAGTTTTGTATACCTCTTCCGTTAGTGAATATACGCTCACAAACCACGATATTTCGGTCGATAATGAGCATGCGCGGATACAACGTTTCAAATAAAGCCAATTTTAAATATAAAGAAAAAGATATTTTTACATCCACCTAACAGAAATGCATCAGAAAATTTTGCTTCGTTTCATTTTTCTTCTTCTTCGTACTTTCCATTATTATCATTTGTTTTAGAAAAAAGTATTATAGCAACTTAAATCGGACATGTTGATTAGGAGAATTGGATTTTATTACTATTAAAAAAGAAGAAAAGAGAAAAAAAAGAAAAGAGAAAAGAGAAAAAAATAAAAGAATTGTAAGAAATAATGGTAATAAATGATCTCACTTGGAGCTATGGAGGCATTCCTTGTTCCATAGTATCGTCGAGCCAAAAATGAAATTACACTGCGAAGTATCCTCGCCAATTCTAAATCATGGTGTTATAAAGTCGAGAAAAAGTACTCGCTAAACGTCACGTCCCAACTCGAGAGGTTCGCACCGAGAACGAGCCACGGTAGGAAAGTTAAAGGTACTTTAAGAAATTTTAAACTACATTCGCGAAAGTCAGCGCATAAAGATTCGCCTTCTTAAGATGATAATCTCTGGCTCGTTCATAAGGGATGGAAAAGATAAGGTCGACCCCCTTTTTTGGTTACAGCGATGCTTCATCAAAATAACTCTTGAATGTACCAGCGCGAGAGAGAGAGAGAGAGAGAGAGAGAGAGAGAGAGAGAGAGAGAGAGAGAGAGGTGACGTTCGCACGCATTACGAAGCGATGTTTCGTCGAACTTTTACCATCCACGGAAAGTTGACGGTACCTATCGAGGAAGATTAACCAAAGCGGTTTATCTCGTAATACTCATGGTACGTGGAAGCTCGCTCGTTGGCTCAAAAAGGACCAGAAATAAATTGACGAGAGAAAGAGAGAGAGGGAGAGAGAGAGAGAGAGAGAGAGAGAGAGAGAGAGAGAGAGAGAGAGAGAGAGAGAGAAGCTGTTCCGTTTCAAAGTACATTACCATGTGCGATTACTCGTAGAATAGATGGAAATTTTGGTAACTCGGTGACTGGTCTAACTTTCCTATCACTATTACTTTACCCTAAAACTTCTGTATAACGATATTATTAGTTTTTCCATTACTGAAACTAAATATTCAGATCAATCTCCATTATTTGCAGACGGGAAGAGAAAATGACGTACTCGAGTTTATTTTTACGCGCCATTGGTATCTCTAAACATTTAAGATATTTGAGCGATCGATATTAGCAAATCCAATATGAGTTATATAGACAATGTCTTGTAGATTAATGATCACATCTCGATTAAGAACGATCCATTGATCGTGATCGTATTAAAATCTCTTTTTCTAGCTTTATTTTCAGTCTTTGCTTCGACTTATTCCAAGATCGAAATCAAGGTCCATTTCGCACTTAAAATCGATTCCATTCCTTTCTACCATGAGAAAAATATTTCCTTTGTAATATTTCTCGCCATTAACGAGATTTAACGATCTCTGCGTTGTTAACGAATTTTGATGATAAAACGATATTTAAAAATAGGCTAGGTCGATGGTATGTATGGAATGTACATCGAAATAATTATGTTGTTCCGAATGATGTATGCAACGGTTAAAATTGTCGAGACTGACGTGATCACGTCAATTTTCATTTAGGCAGAGAGCAACGTATCCTGCCGCTATGTGTCAGCGAACCGATCAGTCCCGATGACCGATGATGATTCACTTCCATGCTCTACGTGCCATGAGCAAGGTTATTCGCGAGCGAAAAATATTACTCTTGATCCTTACCATGTCAAAAAATTGATCTATGATCGATGTATTAAAGCTTTCGCTCCGTCAGCAACGACCAAACCTGTCCTCTTTTATCGCGTCAGTTTAACTTATTGTTAGATAAATCGTAGCAACAGAAGTTTATAAAAAATATTTATCTAGAATATATTTCGATAAAATTTGATATACGTACGTAGCATCGCACACAAATACTTATACGCAGATATGACATGAGTATTAATTTCTATTAATAACTTTTTCCGAATCTTTCGATATGTATGATATTAATGATATTTTATGATCTTTTATTTCCGACAGAAATTGTAATTTCGACGAGACAAGTTGAATAATACTCATTGTCCCTTGAATTTCTTTTTGTACGATAGAAAATAATCAGTCTAGGTTCTCTGTTGCAACCATTATCATTAGTGACATCCGTGCGTTACCGCTCGAATCTTTTTCTTCCTCGGTCTTCCACTCTCCTTCCTTTTATTTCCAAGGTTTCAACGGGCAAGTATCCGCAAAGTCGGTAAAAGGTCGTGGGATAACGAAGGGAAGAAGGAACAAAGACAAGTGGCTAGCTTTCGATCACAGTGGCTTTACGTGACCGTTCATTTGCCAAACGTCGATATGTCGAAGATAGGGGTGGGGAGGTAGACTCGTCGATACTTTTATTTCCCATCGAACGATCCAATCCTTTTTCGCATTCTCGTTCGTTCTCATCCTCCTAGCCGGTTTCGAACGGAATCCCGTAATTATTTTCAACCATAAAATGGAATCGAATTGCCGAGAATCGAATCCGTCGGATTTTTCAACGTGGTTAAAGAAGATATTCCACGAAATCGATCGCGTTGTCATTCTCAGCTATGTCCAAGCGATTAATCGCGATCGTTCGAACGAGATCGAGACAGCTTAAACTTAGGTATGACGAGTAAACGTTGAGTAGAATGTGAGCGCGTTTCATGACAATCTTGTCAAACGCAGCTCCCGCTTCGCGTTTATACAGAGGAACGATGTCGTTACCAGGAGAATCGATTTTGATCGGATTGGATCGGATCTAGAGATAGAATTTCAACAACGATGAGTACGTTGAACGAACGTCGATAAAATAATGTCTTCTTCTCGTCGGTCTTACCTCAGTCACCTAATATTCATTTTTCTTATAGGTCTACGTATTTTCTTCGTGGCCTAAATCTCTCTAATAATCATTCCGGTCTCTCGCTAAAATAGTTTGAAAAGGTATATAAAATATAGGTTGTCTGGGTCGAGCAGACTAGCGAGGGCAAAGTTCATTGCTACTATCTCTTCTTTATCGTCTCCTTCTTCCCGGCGATCAGTGGTGATCGATCGACCGTACGATTAAGGCCAAGCGATTACCTCGATCGAGAGTCTAGGTGGCTCGTGACGGGGGCAACCGTTGCATAATTAATGAGACCTCCAAGAAATATTCGAATAACTGTTACACCCACACCGCGGTCAGGAAGACGTGAACTCAACGTGCCTTCGTGGGAGCCAAACGAACGAACGTTAACTTTTCCGTTCGACTTCCTTACGGACTTTGTGTTTCCTTCGAGGAACGTATCTGGTCTTAAGATAGACAGAAAAAAGGAAAGGATACTCCGTGACGAAACGATCGATGTAAATATAACCACTGCATATTTTTAAACTATTAAAGAAAATTCTATCTACATAGGCGCGCACGAACACACGCACGCACGCACGTACGTACGCACGCACGCAAGAATCTGACTCGAGCAATTTTGATCCTATATAAGATTAGTTTGATCGATTACTCTAACACGAAGCGCTCAAGGAGCACGATCGAAAGCAACGCATCGACGTATCGTCATGACTCCAGTCAAGTACATACTTCCACGTAGAAGAACCTAAGCTCCTCGAACTTGGCGGTCTTTCGATACTTCCTACGGGCCGTCGACTTGCCAGAGAACGTATTTTACGCGAGGGCTCGCCAACCATCTTTCGTTCTCTCTCTCTCTCTCTCTCTCTCTCTCTCTCTCTCTCTCTCTTTCTTTCTTCCTCTCACATCACCGACACTTTGCATCGTACATTCTTCGACGTCTCGAGGCGTAAAACGTTACTCTCGACGATCGCGTCAGCAACGATCGTGAACGCCATCGGCAATTACGTTCTCGACCTTCGGCTAAAAATACCTATACCTTCCGTCCTATCGATTATTATTCCGATCGATTCACCGATCGTTTATGTTTCACGCATAATTTTAGATGAAACGATTTTCTAGCGATCCGAGCAACGTCACATTAGAATAACGATAAAGACGTTAAAAATAACCAAGAACGGGCATTGTAGATGATTCGGAATGAAATAAATAAATCGTTCGCGTTCAGTTTCTCACAGGATCGGTTTCGAATTCGTTCTAGATCGTTTCAGCGAAACGAAGTTACTGAGAGAGCAAAGAGTCCTATCGTCGTTCGAGTTGTTAGACTTACTTCACTTTTTTCGTCCTCGAAAGGAAGTCAGAAGGAAAATACATTAATTGCTACATAAACTGAATAATTAAAGAGAGAGAATAATTGTTAGGATCTGTACCGTTTCTCTTTCTCTCTACAAAGTTATAGTTTGATTTTTCAGACGAAACTTCGAAATTTTGAAATATTCGTATAAAATTGTTGAACTTAATGAAACAGAACTTATTATTATATCGAATAATAAAATTTATCAATTTTTGACAGACGACAAATCAATACGTTTGATCTCGCCTACGTTCTCAATTTTTTTAAACAACTCGATTAAGATACGTGATTCTAAAGAAAAAAATAAATAAAAAAGTAAGGATAGACAAAAATAAGAAAAAAAAAGTAATACCCGCGCAATTCGATTTCCTCCTTAACGCGTCCGATGAAAAACGAATTCCAGTTTCCAAGGCAAGCATCGGCGCTAATTACTATAATTTCACGGTCCAACGATCGATCGTGATTACACCGACCGCGACCGTTCGTTCTTCGAGCGGCGAAATTATGGCGCGACAAATAACGAGCGATCGGTTCTGAAGCGCGTTCGCACGCGATTACACGAAACGAATTTCGATCGTCTCCGTATACATGAATTAATTGCACACCTTTCGTCCGTATTTTTCGAAATTTCGATTTCTGTAAAAACGTTCGGTATCTATTCTTAACAAGTTTGGCGCGAAACAACAATCCAATCCTGCTGTATATTGGACGTGGAAAATGGGGAAAAAAATAAAGTGAAATAAAAAAAAAGTGAAAAATAAAAAAATAAAAAATAAAAAAATAATAAAAAAAAATATATAAAAAAAGATAAAACCAAGAATTAAATAACAGAAACGCAGTGGGTTCAACTGCGAACGTGGTATACGTCGCGTAACGAGCCAACGTGACTCGTTCGCGCACACGCGCAAATGCACTGAATGACGCATATTTTTAATGCAACGAGAAAGACGAGAAAGAGGTAAAACCTTTTTTCTAGAACTTTACGATCCCTACACTCTCACCTATTTAACGTTTAATATCCTTACACTGCAGTAGACTTTTTTATATTAGTTACGCTTCATATTTACCTTCCCCATTTTCTACTTCTCTCTCTCTCTTTCTCTCTCTCTCTCATTCACTCTTTCTTCCTTTCCCTTTTGTCTCCCCCTTCTATTCACCAACACGTTGTAAAATTCAGTGATTGCATTTTTAATTATACCGCATCTGTTGCTCCAATTTTACACTATATTTGCTCAAGGTAATTGTAAACGAAAGAACGTGGAGAAAGTTTCGAGTTATACATTCGGGACGAATTAAAAAGAAAAAAAAAAGAAAAGAAAAAAGAAAGAAAGTAATCTTTCGAAGATACATTTATTTCGTACTTTGGATCGAAAATTTATAGTTACGTGAATGCGCGACCAACGAGCGTAACATTCCGAATAATCTAGAAATAAGTGGTTACCCATTTCAAATACGGGTAGTTCCCACTTTACGAATTACCGGTTTCCAGATTTTTTCTTTCTTCCATTTTTATTTTTTTTCTAAATGATATCATATGAAACAAATACACGTATAACCTTAACTAAATACCATTAACGTTACCAAAGAGGAAAAAATTAGTTATCACAAACAATAGAGCATTTTATTACGTAGCATTTGTGGGAAATGTAAATTTTCACTTATCGTATCCTCGTTTTACAAAGGAGAGATTCGAAAGAATTAATTCGTAAAAGTAGGATCAAGCTATATTCCAAGGGTGCAGAGGTAGAATCTTACGCAACGCGAAAAGATTTTCGCGTTGGTTCTCTGCATCTGCTGAGGAAAGCACTTTCTGTAAGCCGTGTTAACCCTCTCTCTTTCTTTCTTCTTCTACCCTTTCTCGTGATAGTAAACGCACAACGTACCGCACGATATCGTTGGTATTACTGTCGACGTTAATACTAAACACACACACACACACATATGTATACAAAGGTATACGCAGAGAGACACGTAATGTAAGAATGTGTGTGAGAATAGAACGTAGGATATCGTTCCTAGCAAGCCACAGAACGCACAGAGGAAAGCAAACGGAGTCAGTCTGCACCGGGCCTCTGTTCGTATGTACTTGCATGCGTTTATAAAGCTCCTTTGTTCATGCACTTATAAGCGCGGGGAGAATACGCGCTTGTGCGCATTATACCGTTTCTTTCTCTCTCTCTCTCTCTCTTTCTCTTTTGGTCTCGCTCTCGCTCTCTTTACCTCGGTCTCGTCGAATAAAACAACCACGACTCACCTACCGTGAACGGATATATCGCGTAAATCTTGTCGCAGCAGCGTCGCGCTTCAGCGCCTCGAAAAAATCCATTCCATCGTCATGAAATGGAGGAAGCCTAGCCTTCATTGGTATTATTACGATCGGTGATTTAAACTTTAGTTCTCGATCTTTCTCAATCAATCGGAATATCGTTTAAATTAAGATCGAGCGAATGTAAATATTTCTTTGATATATTGAATTTATATATAATATAATTATTGAAAACGAAGGTATAAAGGTCTTTTGGAAGAAATAGATATTTTCTTAAAAATCTTCCGTCTCCGTGTTGTAAAGCCAGAAAGAGCAACGATAGGTATTTTCGTCTCTCTCTCTCTCTCTCTTTCTCTTTCACCATAACTGAATCGACTCTGCTTTAAAATTCTCGAATGGAGAAACGGTAGCACGAACATCGAAAGCTTCCTCTCCGTGTTTGTTGGACGATAACGTGGAAAGTCGGTATGTCGTTACTTCGTGCAGGCACGCGAGTCACGTATATGTCCATGCGAATACCACGAAGAAGTGATCGGTAAAAAAGGAAGAATGAATGAGAATGGAAAAAGAAATGAAATAAAAGACGTTTCGAAACTTTTCGAATCCATACCAATTCGTCTTAAGGTCTTAGAAATAGAGAAAAGGCTTTATTGAAGGGCTAGCTGAAAGTTAAATCGATGCATTTGGTAATACCATCTCGAAGAGATCAAGTTACTTTTCGTGTTTGCTCGAGCGAGCTTCGATCGACCGCTCAAATGGTTTTCGATCGAAGCCCAACCACTTGGGACCAACTACGTCTAGAGAGTGTGCGTCGCGTGCGTGTCGAAATGCGAGCGAGCAACGACGGCTATCAGGTTCATCGACGAGAGCCAAGAACTAAATCTATGTCTCATAAAAAAGGGTCGATGCTTTCTTCCACTTGAGGTGGCATTTGCTCGCTCTATTTTTTTTTCTTCCCTCTCTCTCTCTCTCTCTCTCCCTCTTTCCTTTTTTTTTACTTTGACGTTTAACGATTTATTTTTACAGACCTTTTGTCTTCTTAATAGCTTCTTCAAGAATCTACGACCGTGGTACGAACGTTCGTATACATATATCTGTAAGTCTTCATCGGTTCGATTATTTTTCAATGATTCGTATCTCCCGTCATGCTAATACTCCATTAAAAGATTTTAATTGCTATGAACGTTGTATCTTTAACCGAGAAGGCGGAGCAAAAGCAAAGGTTCGCGCGAACAGTCGTCGTTGAAAAACAGTTACGAAAGTTACTCTTACGATTTCCACGACGCAAACTCGGCTCTCGACCTTTATCCGCGTGAAATTCCGAAAGTAAGACCGATTATCCGACTGGCGATTCAAATCCGTAGTCGTAGAGAACACGTCGAGATGATAAATTCACCGGTGAAGAGAATTACGTAATGGAGAAGGAAAATCTCCGTGAGGTACACGATTCCTACGTCTTCCTGGCTATTGCATAATTTTCTAGTTTAGTACTAACGCGAAGAGTGTTACATTCGATATTGAACGAATTTATTATTATCTTCTGTGTAAAGCTAATTTTATTGAAAAATTATTTCTATAATTTAAATATTTCTCTCTTACGTATATATATATATATATATATATATATATATATATATATAAAATATATATATATATAACACATTTTACATAACTGATGACAACAATCTTCGAAATTTCCATATTTTCTATTTGCAAATCGTTTCCTCGCCATTCCAATTCGAGATCTCCGTACATGTGGGCGAATGTAAAACGTATGCCCGGTAGTAAACTTTCGCAAACATCGAGCACGTTCCCCTTTATCACTAGGAACGTCCCAAATGCAAAGCATAAACAGGGATCGTTCGTCTTTACCCTTTTGGGGAGGAGAAAGATCGATGTTGGTGTATTTTGCCGACACCTCGATGGATCGATACGAGGGAAGAAGAGGAAGAGAAAGAGAGGATGAGGCGAGGCATTCATCGTGCACGATCGCGGTCATAGTGCCATGCTCTGGCTTTAGTCGATGCAAATCCACATTTTGACCTGGATAAATGTCGTCCGATACGAGCCAAGTTCCTTCCTTTTACTGAATCATCGGATATCACCTGTATATGTGTATTTTCGACCATATATATTAAATCAAAACTATCAATATCGAAGATATATTATTATTGACAAATTTGGAAAAATTGTTTTGTCCGATAAAATCTATGTTATTTCCTATTAGAAGGATTGATTGTCTCGCCGTCTCGGCGTTGGAATAATTAGGAATAAATAATGAGGTTAGATAGACGTTATGTAATAATGAAAAGCAAAAGTGATCTGTTTTAACGCAACCGAATGTCTCTCCTTCCATTCATCCATCCTCTTTCGCTTTCTCCGTTCCATAGAGGCACATTCCGTCCAAGTACATTGGAAATACGTTCGATATAGTGGGCAGAAACGGTAGAAATTGATGGTGTGCAATACGCTCGCGAGATATAGATATAGATCGCTATAGCCAGAGTAGGAGACCGTGATGAAGCGATCCGATTTAACATGTAATTCCAAACTTGGGAAGTTGCTCCGCATTGCTCTGACAATGAATTATACATTTTAGAAGAGGGTTTGTCCGGTAGACGCTTTGTATCCGATTCGTTTCTTTTCGTCCGTATTAGAATTTTATTTGTGATTTATACCAAAACGCACATCTTTCTTTTTTTTCCTTAAGAGACGATTACCACGTTGGAAAAAGCGAAAGTTTTGAAAACAATCCAGGCAAATGACATTTGTGAATTCCGTGCCATCGGTTGAATGCAACTTTCCTCTTTACGAAATACTAGCAAAACGTATAAAGTAAAAGGCGCTAAGACCTTTGATTCATAATTAAGTTCGGTGCTCGATCACGGAGGCCTTTGAACATATATAAGAGTATTCTATACCTACGCTAGATCGGTTGCATTATGCGAACCAGTCTTAAAACATACGTAAATCGGTATTACGTGTCTTGCATACGATTCTCTCTAGTTCAGAGAGATAAAGATAGATAGATAGATAAATAGAGAGAGAGAGGGGGAGAGAGAGAGAGAGGCAGCACACAGAACCCGAGGTTGCACGTATGCCAGGCATTATACCAAATCGTATCTACCTATGGCTCTAATAAAGTGGATCTCCTGTGGTTTATGCGAAGCAGGTTTAGGCGGGTAGGGTTACTTGCTCGCTACCATTCAAGTTCTCTTAATGCTTAGGTTAGAGTAGGATAAAGGGGATGGTAAAACACGCGGTGACCCGCGCGTATTACGTATGTGATGTCAGTATGATTCCGGTGTCCTTCTTCTCCACAGGCAACCCTTCGCTAGTCCTTCGTACAAGTCGAAGTCTCCGTGTGCAGGCTATGTCGACTCGTGGTATAAAAAGAAGACTGCGATACGTCGTAGAAGCTCGTCGACTAGCTCGAACCTATCTCCAGGGGTTCTCTGACCTTTCCTTTTGCGAAGGGTCATAGAGAAGATCCTTAGCTCAGAGAGTCTCTTCTCATTGCTAGGAGGCCTCGTACCCCTGGAGCGAGCACAGGGTGCAACGTGACCAGTGCATTTCCCTCATTTTCTTTTGCACATCCTCGATTTATCTTTTTTTATCTTGAACCAACGACATCACTGTTTGCGAAACTCTAAAGGTCGAAGTTCTCTGCTTTTCTTTTGAAAGATTCTATGTCGTTTCTTCCAACACGAATAAGAAATAAGTATCTTTTAATAATCTCCTAAGTATCTTTTTATAAAAACATCCTCGTACGATAAGAAGAATAGTATCGAGTGTATGATATATAATAATTATTCATCCGTATCATCTTTTTCAAAAATGATTACATTTCATATAACGAACAAAATAGTATCTCACGAATGTCTCATGAAAACGTATACGAACCGCAAATGGCGATTTCCCGAACGCTTCGACGAATTGCTCATCACATTGGCATTATCATTGTCGTCTCGTCAGAGTGCACCTGGTCGAATTCACTCATCCTTTGGACGTTCCATTTAATTAACGAACAGGGTTCAGAACAAATTTGATAGTTTCCATTCAGCCGGATATTTCGAAATAGAATCTGTTTAAGTAATCGCATTCGAAATTAGGCATCAATGGAAGCGCATGAATTAGAATCAAGTATAATACTTAATGCTCAGCTTATTGTTAGCTCGTATGAAGCATCGAAATATTCACAACGAGAATTTAATGACAATTTTCATATTCGATTAACTATTAGCGGACTATAATTGAAAAATAAATATTATATCACTCTAATTTTTTAATGTAAATTAAATATGAAAAGGAAGACGAAGAAGTTTCTATGTTCGTTGTTACAAAATGTTTCCTCAGTGAAAAATAACAACTTCTAATTTAGAGTTGAGAAATAAGAATATCATTAAGGATAGCACAAAGTAATTGCAGAAAAGGAAGATGAAACTCTCGAGAAAAACATAGTCGATGCTCGATTACTTACATAAGACTCGTGTTATCTTGACAGTTTACAGCTACTGTCGCGAAAAATCTCATATTACGCAGTCGTCACCACAATTACAAGACGTTATCATCGTCCCCGTTAAATATACAAACAAGAATAGAACGTGTACGTTAACAAGGTACGGTAACCATATGCTATGGTTTACGGGACGACCAAAATGGATGACCGGACATTCCGCGATTCTGGCATTGTGGTTTCGTTTGCCGGAAACGAGCTTCTGCAGAGAAACGGGAAAACGACTAGCTGAATTCAAGTATGTACACGGAGTTTTAGCTGGTGGTCACCGCGTGTAACGTGTTCTTAACGTATCATAGAACTTCCTTCTTCTCTTTCTCTCTCGTTTTTCTTTTTTTCGCTTCACATCCGCGTTTACCTTTGATATTTAAACAATTCGACATAAAACATCCAAACTAAACGTTAACGATGCTTTCAAATGCACTTGCAACTCTCAGAAATTAAAAGGAAAAGAAAAAAGGAAAGAGAAAAAACAAAATTAACATTTAATTTGTAACTCGAGTTAGCTTTCCATTAAAGTTGTAAAAAAAAAAAAGAAAGAAAGAAAGAAAAAGTAAATTCTTATATAAAATAGTAAGAGAAAGTTTTTGTACGAGCGCCACAACTTTAACTTATAAACATTAAGAAGTAAAGAACATGAAGTAGTTAGATCCTTAATGACTCAGCCGGCTGTAAATGAACTCCTATGTTTCACTCACCTCATAAATCCTTCTCACGACCTTGATTTTACCGTTTCGACGAATGCACGCGAGTTATTACCGTCAGCGATGAATCCGTCGTCTATTTTCAAGAGCACCGTTTTCTTACTATTAATAGAGACTTACAACCTCGACGACCAAAATACGTGGAGTTCGACAATGTAATTAGACCACGGTGTTCGCCAATTAATCTACAGAAATCAGGGTATTCACGACTGCGGTGTTACGGCATGCGCGCAGTATTGCTCGGCAATATCCTCCTCTACTATTCGATACTAGACAATCCATGGATATAATCGACACGACCGCGCTAATTAACTCCCTTACTTCGACAATACTCTATCGAACTTGACCATTTCTCTTGGGTCTTGTACGCACGATAATCTCGATTATCCTATGAAAGCAAATCACACGGTTCATCGTATTTCAGACAGATATAAGTCGTTAACTCTTGTTTGTATTTTAAAGAACGACAAAAGATATTTCCAAAATCTTCTTCGTACGTCGAGAATAGTTTTAGAAATTAAATCAAAACGTCCGATCGAACGACTCAGCAAGTTGGTAAAGATACATCGTCGGTAAACTAATTAAAGATCTACCAGATAGAAATTACGTATCTTCACGAAGGATCGAGATATTGGAAGAAGAGATTCACCGTTGTGAACATTGTGCTGACAGAATATCGGAGGGAGCGATTCCTTTTTAGACGCTAAGAAATTTGATATTTAGCGGAACATCGTCGACAAAGCTCTACTCCACGATCGTTGACTTTGATAGCTCGAATAGAAAAAGAATGGAGGGAAGGGTGTCCTTTCTCCCTTTTCCTTTCTCTACTAACGTACTTATAATATATATATATATACACACACGAAAGGAATACATATATAAGATGACGCGTTCCACGAATTCTTTTCCACCTAACGCACAGAATTTCTCGTAAGAGAAAGTAAGAGGGTGAAAGTCTCCCTCTTGGAGACTTCTCGAGTTTCCGAAAGGATCAGGAGGGACAATGAAGCCGACGTATCGCCGAATAGCGTATCCGAAGATTTCGTTAACGACGAAAACTCAGCTTGTTACCGTTTGCTTGTGGTGTAACATGTATTCGCTTTGCAGGATTTACATTCATACCATTAAAAGGCATTAACGCTTGAATTACGTATAACTGTGGAAAGAGGAACAGGAGCTGTCTGGTCGGAGACCACGAGAAAAAGAAAGCAAGAGTAGAAGGGAGGAGAATGAAAAGAGGAGGACGAGGAAGAGGAAAAAAAAGGAGATGGAAGAGGAAGAGGCAGCTGTTACGTTCCTATTGTATGTCCGTCCGGTGCTCTGCAATTATTTACCGACAGAAACGGTGAGGAATATCTCGCTAAAATAGAAACAGCAAAGACTTCTACATTGGCTTCAGGCACGACGTTCTTCTCTCTAGTGAACCCTACCTGTACGTGCTCGTGCGCGCGCAGTGACTGCACGTCTGTCTCTTCTACGTCTACGAACGTCCGTCCGTATACGAAGTCTCTCGGCTCCCCTTTGCAATGCAAATTTCGCTACCGACCGCGTAATACGCTTCATTCGTCATTACTATCCGTGACGTCGACTTCGTGACGGTGGCTAATAACTACCAGCTCGTGCGCGGCTACGATGAAAGACGAGTGAAAGCGAAAACCGTCGAATAAAGAAAATAAAGAATTAATATTTTTTTATGATCTCTCTCTCTCTCTCTCTCTCTCTCTCTCTCTCTCTCTCTCTCTCTCTCTCTCTCTCTCTCGTACGGTTCTTATTCCTCGTCGCGATCGTTACACTTCTTTTATTTCTCTACGTGGAAACGATCATGAAAAAATTTTTTTTAACACTTCTCAGTCAAAGATAGGTACAGAGTCGACCGTTGACACGACCATGTTGATCGATCATGTCGAGCTTTACGTTCGAGATAAATGAGATTTTTATTTACTCGATAGAGACAAGATGCTATTAAGGGGGAACAGGAAAAAGGTGAAATGAATCTTGTCTGACGGGATCGAGTGTTTTCCGTCGTTGAAAAAGAAGAAAAGGAGGAGGAGGAGGAGGATGAAGAATGGATGAGATGAAAGAGGAGAGAAGAGAAAATCGTAGAAAACAACGTCATTCTATTGCTATCTCTGTTTTCCGCTCTCTCAAGAAACGAGAGTACGTAGACGTGAAGCTTTCGCAAGGAACCTCTTCTCTCTCTCTCTTTTTCTTTCTCTCTCTCTCTCTCTCTCTCTCTCTCGTCCGTTCGTTCTCTTATCTTCAAGCTGGAGAATACGTACAGTGAGACTTAATGAGCTCGCAGTAGTTCAACCAGACATTAAATCGGCGTCTGGCTAGCTAACAACTCTTCTCCGGCGTACCTCGAGGACCTTTTTCGACCATGCAGCAAACTAACTTCCTCGGGCGAATATACGAGCCACTTCAACCATCACACGAGCTGTCTCGTTACTACCAAACTCCACCCCTTTCTCATTCTTTCCTCCGATGTCATTCTCTAACGATCGCAACGTTACATTCTTTTACGAGAAGCGCTTATCCATACGGAATAAGCCTTCTCACGCACGATCGTTTAACTTCGAATATATATATATATATATATATATATATATATATATATATATATACACACACACACACACGTTCTTTTAAAAATATTAACTACCATAGAGGTTACTGATATATATTTGACATTTGTTAATATCATTTAAGATTTTTAAAAAATTTGTTCAGGAGTAAAATTAGATACAAAAAGTATGACTTATTTACCAATTTTTAATCATATTTTTCTAAGTTTGTTTTGTAAAAAAAAAAAAAGAAAAAAATAAGAATATCTCGTTAGAAAGTTTTCATCGGATGAGCACATTAATTTATTAAAAATGAGTTAAGTAGGAGATCTATGTAGGAAATTCGTAAGTGTATATTGAAAATTCTCGGAATTCATTGTCGGTCGGATGGTAGTTCAGAGGCATGGAGGAGCTGGTCCCTTTTCTTCCAACGTATCTCTAAGTTGATTAGCAACTCGAAGCCATTGTCTAAACTGACCACGCGTAATTTCTTGATGAAGTGTCGGTTTGCCGGCTTCGCTCTGTGGAATCATATTTACCGAGAGAGTTCACGAAGGGAATCAACGGCGGCTTTCAGAACGTACCTACATCCCGTGGGTCGCTAGGGTACATGAACATTGTCATTAAACGCCGAGAGAGCGAGTTAGCTAGAGAAGGAAAGGGATGCGTCCGTTCTGTACGAAGAGATTTACTCAATGAGAATTAATCAAAGTGACGATCTAGCTAGAACGGATCTTCTCTCTCTTTCTCCTTCTCTCTGACTATATTAACATTCTCGGACTAAGTTTTAAGTAAATATCCTCGAGATTTCCGTGTAGTTCTTTGCCATTCAATGAAATGACTAACCAGAAGAAAGTAAATTTAAACAAATTTCTCCTCGAAGAAATGTTTTTAATTCTCTTGTTGCATTGCGTTATCTTTAAAATCCTATTCCTTCGTTCTATTGTTGCGTAGTAACGTGTATAAAAATTAAGCGTTTAGGCGAGATAAGTAACAAAGTGGGATGAAGATAGAATTAGCATGAGATCGAGCTGCATATACGTGTTGTGGTTTTCCGTTAATATTAAACCGATACGTTCGCGTGTAACGTTCCTTGTAAATAAGCCGCAACATTGCCCATTGAATTTTCCTCTGAACAAGTTCGATGCGAATCGATTACATGATTCTATCGAAGCAAGGAATCTCTCCCATTTCTAATACCTAGACATAGTAAGTACTAAAACGTCATCAAATAACACAGCTAAATATTTTTAACTTGAACGTCGAGAAATCCGATGAAATTTATTTGTTTGTAAACTTATCGCTCTGTGCTTAAAATAAACGACTTGATGCATTGTAATAAAGAAGACAATCAGCTGTGAAAGTTTCCTGTATATACCGACTTCGCGTCGATTGTCTTATTAATAAAATCCAGCAGAAATCAAATTATGTTTTTAAGTGCGATGTTCGACTTTCATTGATGGTTGCCTACACATGTTGTTTAATCCTTATCCTTATTACAGTCTATCCTCCATGTACTCTAACAAGATTGTATCTTTATCGCACAACACTACTTTAGATCCTAACATCCACGTCTATTTCCGAAAAAGCAACATCGTAAAAAGTCGAATATGAGTCTACATTTATTTTCGAAATATATATATATATATATACCTGTATTAGATGGTAAGTTCACTCGGATATAATAGAATATAGAACATTCAAGTTATACTTACTTTCCGAGAGAAAAATACGAGCTTTATACTTTGTGTCAAAAAAGTTTATACCAGATATACCGAAAGTTGTTAATAAGCGGCCAGAATAACGGGTAGCGATAAAATTGTGGGGAAAATTGGTAGACCCGCATAATCCCTCGTTTAGACGAAATTGTGATTGGTGTAACTCGAATATCTCTCTCTCTCTCTCTCTCTTTCTATCTATCTCTCTCTCTCTCTCTTGTTTATTACATGCTGGGTAAATAACACAACACATTTTAACGTTGAATTCCAAAATACTTTTCATAGAGATTGCGTATATGTATGAACTGACCGATAAAACAAAAGGTGCTCTTTTGGGAGCGATAAAGCAACGGACATGCCTGTTATCGAACATATTCTTTCCGTTACAATGGTTCCTCGAATTACACGTACGAGCATCCCCTTGCAATTAGAAATTAATTACAAATTATGAATCTTCGGTGGTTTGTATGGTAACATTCGACGAAAGGTTTCAATGTGAAACAATTATAACGTCATTGAAAATTTCTCTCCCTCTCGATTAAATTCAATGGAAACCATGTAAAGAAGAATTTTAAAGTAGAGAAAAAATATTACATTGTCTCGAGAAGCATTGAAATTTTTACAAATAAGCTTCGTACGAGCATCAGAGTAACACAAGAACGTGTTTGAATAAGAAGAGTGGTTGGGATGGTTTCCAAGTATTTGAGAAACTTGAGGAAATAACGCTATATATATATATATATATATATATATATAGAGAGAGAGAGAGAGAGAGAGAGAGAGAGAGAAATAAATCCGGAATAATGCAACTCTGGAAGCATGGTAAGCCGTCGTTCAAACCGCCATATAAAATCGATGAAAGAAAATTTACGCGGTGAATATGGATTGACTTGAGGATGAAAAGAAAAGAGCAAGAAGAAAAGAATAACACGACACTCCTCCCTATCTATATTTTCTTCCATTGCTGAATTTTTACGGATTTTTATGAACTGTCACCGTCCATAAATGACGTAAAGTGATCCCTAAATCGATTCGAATTTGATAAAAACTACGAAATAAGGATATAAAAGGTAGACTAATTTTCACGGATAAAAAGGCATAAACTTTATGAGTTCTCGAGGAGACGAATAAAATAGAATCAGGAGAGACCGAGAGGAGAGCTAGCTTTTCTCGTAACAGCCATGATGGGGTCTGGAAGAGACGGCACGTCCGACCTAAAAATAAAAGTAGGAGCCACGAACGAGTCGATTCTTGTACCTTCGAATACTGACCTTGCCGGCGAGAAACAAAGCGAGATTGAAATCTATGCATTCGACTCGGCAACCCACGCATATCATCGGAACGTCATGCGTCACCCTCGAGGATCGAACACGACGAAAAAAAAAAAAGAGAAGAAAGAAAAAATATGAGAAAATTCTTGAAACGAAAACTAGACATCTCGTTCTCTGTGAAATATGTATTTGGAATCGTTCCATTCGTTCCACTTTTCCGTTTGATTGTTTTTTCGCATAAGAATGATTATTATGACACGTATATACAAATTTGTATAGATTATATATATATATATATATATATATATATATATATATATAAATTACTTTATATATAATATGTGTTACGTGATATCGAAATAATGCAAGAAGATAAAAATAAACAGTTTCTGATGAGGATTTCAGCTAGAAGATTCATTAAGCAGTCTTAATGAACGCAAGGAAGGAACGATGACCCATATAAATTCTTGGCAAAGCGTTTCGAGAACGAAAAAGAACTCGTCAGAAGATCGACGAGCTTTGAGCTCTCGTAGACTTGAAAAGAATTTAGAAAAATCATAGAAGCAGGTGCTATATCCGGTTACAAAGAATGTCATTCTTTGCTACATGCCGTTACGATTCAAACCGATGTATGCCAGCTGTTTTCTGAAGGAGATATACAAATTTTCATCGGATCGCTATCGCCGAATAAAAATATTTTCACAAGAATCTTAACAAAGAAAAAAATTACATAATCCTTTACGTTATCGATTTCCTTGATAAACTATAAATATAACGAGAACCAAACCTCACATTCCACTAATAAAATTTCTCTTGTGTTGGAAATAATTAAAATATTTATTCACAAATTATATCAACCTACTTTACATCCTATACGACATAACGGTAAAAAAGGAAAAAAAGAAAAAATACCAAACTATTTTAGCTCTGTACGAGATAACGCTAAATGACTTCGAATTAGAATTTGAAGCAGATACGAAAGGAGCAGTTAAATCTACGTTCCAAACTGTTTAGATAAACGAATTTTCTATCGAAGTGAATTACAGTATGGACGATTTATTAATAACTCGAAAGATTAAACGAGGATTATCGGTGGAGGCTTTGTTATCGATGTAATTTCTATTCTCGTCGATGCTCGTTCATACATATATCGAGTATGGAGAGAGAGTGGAAGGGGGTAAGAAGGGAGGAATGAAATGAAGGGTGGGAGAGAGGGTGGGAGAGAGGGAGGTAGGGAGGTAGGGAGGAAAGAAGAAAGAAAGAGAAAGATATGGAGAAGGAGCGCAGGTCGAGATGACGCCGGTAGATAAAAGCGCGCGTTGCACGATACGAGGAGAGATAAGTTAATGGACAAGTGGAAATGCTTCTTACGCTTGTTTAATGAGCCATGCTGGGACCTGGAAGGTAATAGCGCCATGGCCCGAGGAAAAGACGTAGAGAGAAAGAGAGCACACCGGACGAGAGAACAATGGGACGATAAATAAATAAGCGCACGCTCGATCGCACCAACGAACGGCGCTCTGAATTCCGAAAAACGAGTCTCCACGAAAGATATAGGCTATACATATGTCTTATCGTTTGCCGTTATCTATGAGATATCGAAGAAATCGTCGGAAAAGAAATAGAATCGGTTAAAATAGAACGTAAAGATAGAAATACTTTTTGGAGAGTTTTGGTGAAAGTCGATCGACCGATTCACTCGACGCTTTCCCAAGATCACGAGAGAGAGAGAGAGAGAGAGCGGGGGAGGTAGGATTTCCTTCTTTCTTCCTTCCAACTCGAGTGTCAAATAAAATGGACGTGAGAGGGAAGAGGAAATCATTCGTCGAAAAAATAGGAACCTTCGTGGTATCAAAGACGACGTTGAAATTCTGGCACGTGTAGAAGCCAATTAATTTATCTATCCTTCCGAACGCATCTCGTTTTCCTTTCTCCCTCTTTGGCTTCCGGCCAATTCTAGCAGGATATTCACCTCCTGGCTCGTGTCGGATATCCTTGAAAGAAGCTTACGCGAGCTTCTTCCGGACGGTAAGTTGAAATGGCGCCACGAGCTTGTTTCACTTCACAGAAAATAATATGTTCTAGGACGAGTGTAATTGCATTTTCAATGATAATCAATCACATTAGAGAGATACGCAGAGTAAAACTAGAGAAGAATACTCGAATCGTCCGACTAAAACGATTATATTCTCACGAGGGCTCGCCTTGTTCGAGGAAACGTTTGCTAACGAACGATGATGAGTCATCTAACTACTACAACGATAACTCGTAATCTCGTTGCGATTTGACGATTAAATTGAAGAACGTCGGCTTTTTCTTCGCGACTTTTATCATTGCTTTCATAATCCTGGCGCCGAGATAAGATTACGCTTACGTGCAACTATTCTACGTAACATTATTATAATGAATCAATGAATAATACTCGACAATTTGTTTTTCAATCGCTAACACATTATCTATTACAATGATAATCTCTTAAATTAATTGGACGCATGGGTTAAACAAACGAAATGAAAATAAACAGTGTTATCATTCTCCGTCTCTCTGTGTTTGCAGTATAACGCTCAATGAAATTATGCGTTTCATTTCCCAAAGGACAAATCTTCATTGAAACGATGCACCATAACTATTATTCAAGCATCTCCATAATGTTCGTTTTCTATAAAATACAACGATCGGTCTGGTAGAATATATTAGCTATGTGCTTGGTAATCATCGATAACGAAAACGGCGCTCGGAAATGAAGGAACCAAATCACGTCTCTCGAAAGAGCATCATTCGGGAAATGATATGGCGTTCACGTATCGCTCGGTTCCGTATCCTCGAGCATCGTTTCTCGATGCTCAGGAGGATGCAACATCTTTCGAGGGGCATCGACTAGTTATCGAGAATCTATTTCTCTGCGGGCACGATCCTAGTATTCCTGGAGTCTAGAGCGATCGGATCAGAGGTTTGCTCTTCAAAGATATCACACGATGTTTTGGAAATTGTGGGATAGAACCCGATCGCTGTCCCAGAAATGTAGAGGTTACGGCAGTTCAATGGGAATAACTTAAACATTTTTATTATTCAAAAATGAACGAGAAAAGTTTTCGAAAATATATAACCTCGGGATATAATTTTTTTCCCTTGCTATTACAACTTTTTTCCGAACATTAAAATTTCCCTCTGAAAAGCAATTTTCCTATTTACGTGCACTAGCCCCTGTACAGAATCGCTAGAAAGTTGGCGGTGTAAATCGAATAAATGAGTTTCATCGAATTTTCCAAGTCATTTTTCTCGAATCACCTTCTTCTTTGTTGTTACACAATTTTCACTTCATTCTGTTATCCGAAGCGAGGTCGAATTTTATGTTAGAAAAATTTCATTCTCTTGGCCGACCACTCCCGCATCTTTTCTTTTTGCTCGGTGACATGGGACATAAAATACATCTGTTGCCTGTAGGAGAAAAAGATGTGGAGAGAGAGAGAGAGAGAGAGAGAGAGAGAGAGAGAGAGAGAGAGAGAGAGAGTCTGACTCGTACGAAACATTATAATAAACTTACGATGCGGAGGGTATTACTAGCTGCACGACGGGCTGGCCTAACAAAACGCTTTTGTCGTATCGCGGAACAAAGTTGAATGCCTTTGGGGAGAGAACGAGAAGATGAAATTGGTCGAGGGGAGGGTAGCAACTACAAGGGAAATGCGAGAAACGTTCGTTGAGTGTAAAGTATAGAATCGGAAAACCGTACACTACCACTTTCTAGAAAGATATTGTTGCCTTCGAAAACACCTTCCGTGCAACTTCTGTTCTTTCTTCATCCCCTTTCAATCTTTACCATTTTTCTGACCTATTTCAGAAAATAAATTTCTACCAGAAACCGTTTTACCGACGTTTACCAAAATACGCAATAAACTATAACAATATATCTTTATTACGTTCGATTTTTTTTTGATGATAGACGCGTTAATGTAATTGTTGCGGTTATAAAACGATAAGATCGTTATTTCGATCCATCGGTATATGTACTTTTGTCGAAGCATCCGAAAGAACAAGACACCCTTCCATCCAACCTGCTCGTCTCTTTGAATTGGTAAAAGGATTCCCTTCGCCCCTGTTGCAGTAAAATCGTTCCACAGGAGGAAGAGAAAGGGAGAGGGGAAGAGAGAAAGGGATTGCTGGGAGAAGATGAAAAGAGGGTTGGAGAGATACGGAGGGTGGGCGCGTGGAAGGTCATCGTTTGTAATAATTCCGTTTCGTTGCATATCAAGGGCGATTTCGAATCAACGACGCGTGCTTTGGGGGAGAAGTGCCTACACGCTAGTTGGAACCCTCTTCTTTTCATTGGTGGACGGTGCCAAGTACGTTGGTACGATCGAGTGAATCATCGTTCAAGGGGAACCGCAGGACCCTTCGAACGAGCTGTAATAAACGAGACCCGCGTAAAGTCCGGTTACATCGTGAAAAAGAAAAGGGCACCGCTACGAAACCTTGCTACCGGAGAACTCCCACGTAAGGGTCATAAGATCAATCGTTTGTTTATGCTAAAATCGTGCCTACCTACGTGTCACGGTTAGTAATAATAACTTTTAGGACGATCACTGAACTCCTTTATTTTTTCATTCGCAAGCTGGTATATATGCTCCAAGAAAACGAATAAAAATAGCATATCATTTTTAAATACTTCTTTGATTTAACACCGCAGATATCGGATCGTTTATTACGTTATTGCGGATATTAAACGAGCGAGTGTCCTGGAACGGAAGAGGGTGACTCGGAAAGGGGTTGGAAGCCGGTTAGTGGGTCTATACTTTTTTCTTTCTCGCTTCCTCTCTCTCTCTCTCTTTGTTGTACTTCTACCCTCTTGACATCTCGTTCGTATTGATTTTACTCGTATAAATCGAGTACAGTAACAAAAAACTTGATAATTTTTTAGTATTTTCCTTGGTTCTATATTAACGAATAATATGTTTTAATGAGTCCATATATCTGTTAATTTCACAGACACGTAATTGACGTATATAACAGAGATGTTTGGAAAATAGCATGCTGCTAGATTATGCAAATTTCCTTGGTACCCGTTTAAACCCTTCAAATCCACAAAGGCGCAATTAACCGTGCGAGTGACGAGGCACGTGACATTCGCCTAGTTTTGATCTTCAAAGTACCAACCTGATTGTCGCACGTGCATTTAAACAATAAATCTTCTCATCAGTAATATATGCTTCTAACACGATACTAGTTATTCCTGCGTTTTGATAGAAAAACGATCGAACAAAGTTGGATGGAGAATAAAATGACAAAACGATGGGAAACGAATTCGTTGCTACGATAAGATTGTAGACGTGGTATCGAGTCTTCTTCCTCGTCGTCGTCGTCGTCGTCGTCGTCGTCGTGACGACATCGATGTTGGAATCCGAGGAGCTGGACCGTCCTGCTACGATCCAGCATCATTACCGACATCACGGAGTGCTCGTTAGTCTCATTTATATTCGCATGTGCCGTGTACGACTTACGTTATGAGAGAAAGAGAGAGAGAAGGATAGAACAGCAAGAGAGTAATAGTGTGTGTGTAAGATAGAAAGAGGAAAGGAAAGAGATGCTGAAACTCCAAACTGCTCTCTCCCAATGGCAACGGTTGCAGAGGCTGGGCGAATGATCCCGTCCTTGTCTCTCCTTCTCTTCACTTCTCTCTCTTACTCTTTCTCTCGACTCTCCGTGTAATGCAGCGCGCATGACTCATGGCTTTGGTTGCTCTCGCAGAGTTCTCCGCGTTCTTTAGAAACCTTCCGCCTCGGTAGTAATGCCTTTTTTAACGAGGCAAACTCGCCCGTCATTGTCATCACGGGTCCTTCGCGAACTTTCACGAGGTTACCTTTATTTTGTAGAATAAGAGAGGAGAAATATACATAGAAATAGAGAAAGAGATAGAGATGGAAGACGGAGAGAGAAAAAGAGAGAGAGAGAAGGAGAGGGAGAGTGCAAGGGTGTAGAAACGTGTTTTGGGTAGTTCACCTTTAAAAGCGCGAGTAGGTGAATTTCGTGCGGTTCGCTTCAAAGGACCTTCTCGTTTTACTCGCATTGTCGTTACGAGACAAGTTACCTTGTACTGTTTGCAACAAAAGGACCTTTTTAATGCAACTAAGTAAAATGAATGGAAGGTCTAGTTTTATATACGAAAAAAAGAAAAGGAAACTACGCACAATTCATCGCGAATAAAATACACTTTTTAAAGAAGTCTTCCCTCGATACATTAATTCTCCAAGAAAAAAGAAAAAAAAGAGAAAGAAAAAGAAATCGCAAGAATTATTATTCATCTTTCCTAAAGAAAAAGTTATGCTAATGAGGATATTGGGAAAAGAGAGAAATAGAGAGAGAGAGAGGGAGGGAGAGGGAGAGTGAGAGAGAGAGAGAGAGAGAGACAGAGAGACAGAGAGGAAGGAGTATGAGATGTTGCTGGCTATACTGTAGGATGTTCGTTATCATTAATCACACGTATTGATAGACGAGCACGAGCGTGAATAATCGGCACGATACTCGCTCCATCAATGGTCCTTTTCTTTCGAACCAATTACCCGTGAACTCGCGCGCACGTTTCAATACCTCGACGATCCTTGTAAAGATGATCGAAGAAATTGTTTCAGCTTCGGAAGCGATAATGATTCGAAAAATAAGGAAGAAAAAGAAAAAATAACAGAGAAATAAGATATCGATAGTTCTAACAAAGCTTTCTTGAAAATGAGCTCACACTTTTTCATTCTTTGCAAAGACGCAAACTATCTTTGTTCTCTTTCGATACAAATGATAAGATTACCAAGATCAAACAAGTAATTGTAAGAAAGGACGAATTCGAAGGTGTCTTTCCTCTCGATGAGGGTCGAGAGGTAGTCTGATGAAGGTTCTTTGGCGAACATTGAAAGAAAGGAAAAAGGAAAAGAGAGAGAGAGAGAGAGAGGAAAGAAAGGATAAGAGGCTCATTGGAAAGGCCATGAATCGGAAAAAAGAAAACGATGGAAGGACGAAGTCTCGCGTAGCAACACGCGCTGCATTACAAGTCCCATACATACTCAATTCAATCTTCCTGCAGTTGCATACCTTCGACGAGAAGAATAAGACGACGACGACGACGACGACGAAGAATAAAGAAGAACGAAGAAGCGTCTATCGACATAGTAACGTCAATATCATCGAAGTAAAGTTAGGTGCGAACGTTGCGTGCATTGACATGAAAAAAAGTGGAAAATGATGAGAAGGGAAAGGAGAAGGAAAAGAGGCAATATTTCCTACCTATCTTTCTATAGTCTGTAAAATTCTCGATTTCCGATAGGAAGGAGAATACGAGAGAAACTTATCGATAGTACGTATCAATATAAGATAAGACGATATTGTATACGGTATAATCGTAAAGAAAGATACAGAACATCGTAAGTACACACACAAATATATATATATATATATATATATATATATATATATATATAATCGTTTCTCTGAAAAAATCAGTCAGTTCGGATCGTCCCTTATCAAAGAAAATATAGATCTGTAACAACGATAATTGTCCCATCGACTATAACTTATATATTAGAAAGTAACTATCTTCGTTGGCTAAAAAATCTTATTTCGAGAAAAAAAAAAAAGTAAAGGAAGAATAAAATCGACGATTCAATTTCTAAGAATACTTACAATCTCTCGGTTAGACTCTATTTAGACGACTTTAGTGAAAGATGATGGTGACGTACATATGTGCATGTTAACGTTCCAAGATATAGTTTTGAAATAATACGTGATAAAGCATAGAGCGAGCGAGCAAGTTTATCGTAGAGTAAAAACCTTCTTCTCGAGATCTATCGTTTCTTTTTCTACCGGGCAGCCTTTTTCCTCGTCAATTCTCTAATAACGTAATAACTTAAGTACGGTCACCCGATCCCTCCTTCGCTTTCTAAAGGAAAAACACGATATGGAACATTGCGACTCCGTTCAAAGTTTTAAAGCTAAGAAATTTACTCCGCTACGTGGATGTTGAGACGAGCGAATTCTCTTAACATTTCGACGCATTGTTTCGCTTATATGTACTTATGTAAGTACTACGTAAGTACATACGTGCTCGTCGTTGAGGTTTTACTGTTGCCACCGTAAAGTGCTTCGAAAAGGCGACCGACTTTCAAAATCGAAAGCAAACTTAGATACCATTGTTTTGAAGAAACGTGACTAAATAAAGTGAGTTTCATACGCTGGATTCTTTAAAACCGAAGAGAATGAGAAATGTCGGAACGTTGCTCGTAAATAGAAAAGAATAAAAAAAGTCATTGCGAGAGGAGTCGTAGTCGTTATGGTAATACTTGTTTAAAAATAACTATGAGTTTTAATGAATCATATGATAAAACTTCAAGAGAGGGAGGAAAGAAAGAAAGAATACGACATTAAAAAATGTAATTTTAGAAGCCAACCGTACTTACATGCAGATAAGAAAAAGTTGATACGAAGGAGCTTGAAATGCCCACTGGCAAGGTATCGTAACTGAAAGATAAGAGTGCGTATGTAAACGTTTCTGGTAAGAGAGGAGGGTCGAGAGAACGTACGATCAGTGCCAGACTTCTCGCTTGAAGCATATAAGACGCGCGCGACCACAGCTCGTCGGCCAACCCCAATGGGTTAATAAATTTACGTTTGTTTGTTCGGGACGCCACAAAGAGACCCTTTCGGTTATCACCTATTTAATCCTATCTATTTCGAGAACGGTAAACGACACCATTACTGCTAACCTAAATCCATTCTTAAAATCTAACTCACGGCCATTATTTATCGTCCCGATAAATCGGTACGAAGTTTTTCGAAAAACAAAAAAAAAGGAAAAAAAAAGAAAAAGAAAACAAAAAAGAAAAAAAAAGGAAATAGAACAAAATTTTCCATAAATATTCGACATGGAATCGTTGTACGAGAATTACTTCTTGGAAAAGGATCGGTAAAGATTTACGATTAGAGTTCGAAAAAACTAAGTGTAGTCTCAAGCACGCTTTCTAGCATGGCGTCTACCTTTACTTTACTTACACGGCGCTCGAATTACGTGTACTCCAGAAATAACGCGAGACTTCTTTGTCGAGACACGTAACCCGACTACCACTCGAGAACAATGCCGGTAAGTCCAAAGGCGCCTCCTTAAGCCTTTCGCATGTTATACGTCCGAGCACGCATATCCACACGTACATATAACATGCATATACGCATAACGTTACGAACGTCCACGCAAAGGATCGTCTTATCGAGTAGAATTGTGTGCGCGAGCAAACGTGACCGTGAGTACTTACTCGTAGAAAACTTTGCCGTTCTTCTCGAGACCGAGCAAATGCACACAAGGCACGCATACAAAGAAAAGGATAGACGTACAAACATAGGCGTTACGTAGACTCTAAAAAGACAGACTTCTCCATTCCTTTTCCCCGTTTCTTCTCTCCTACGGATTCTCACCTTGGTTCACATTCCTTTTTATAGAGGGATTTCTACATTTCCTTCCTTTCTTTCTTTTTTATTCCTTTTTTTTTACACTTACGGAGCATTGCTCTAGTCTCTCAATAAACATTTCCTCTCCGTCTATCTGTCCATCTATCTATCCGTCTATCCGTCCGTTCGTCCATCCGTCTATCTACTTTTCTCTCTTTCTACGTCTGTTTATCTCTCTCACCCTTTTCCTCTTTTACAGCAGGCAATAAAATTCGCGATCTTCTACTTTGCCAAACAGAGCGCGAGCGTTTTCGAAGAAGTCGATAAAACGGATTTTTTTTTTGTTAAAGCGAGTCGAGAGGTACGGCGCTTCAAGATTCCCGGCGAATGCTCGTATCCCTCTCTCTTTTCGAGATCGGCCGCGTTTTATCGCTTTACCGCTTTTTAACTTTCACGGAAAACGAAATCTTCTTCTCGACGAGTAAATCGTCCGTGTAATCATCGCGTCGTCGAGGATCGAGTCGAAGCGATCGTCGATAACGCGGCCATTTCTTATCTACTTTCATCTCCTTTCTTCTCATAACTTTTTTTCTTCCGTTCCGCCGTACGTGCAAGTAAGTTCGACGACGACACGCCTACTATTCCTCGCAGCAAACGAAGATATTTATTCGTTAAATCGCAAACATGGTTACCGGGTTAACAGGACGATACTCTTCTTCTGACAATCATAATTGCAATTCCACTATCGTCCCATTTTAATAGCATTACAATTTTAATTTTAATTTTAATATACGCAAGAGAATTCCCTACCCCATCTACTTTTTCGAACAAATCTTGTGTAATCCGATTTGTCAAAGTTACATACGAAGAGGTATAACATGCTTTAACGTACAGTAATTAAACAATTCATACCGTTTGACCATATTATATCGAAATAAATTTTAACGAACTATGTAATAACCATTTAAGATTGGAAATTAAAAACCATTATCACTTTCCTCTATAATTCAAATACGCTTCTGAATATCCTCGACCGGTAAATTAAAATAATAAAATATCTCATGTAATCTAGTTTGTTTAAATCCCGACGACGGACGATATCATCGGCTGAAGTCGAAAAGGAATTCGATTTATTTTTTTCCAACGATAAAGCACGAATGTCCGAGAGGAAGTCACGAGAGCTCGTAATTCCCTTTTCTCGAATTTCGAAGGAACGAGTTTACTCACGCGATCCAATGCTAGGGAGGAAATCTCTAAAAGGACGACGATGTTGCGGTTCGTTTTCTCTGGGTGAGTGCGGTACATAGATTGGCATAAAAACAGTAGAAGGTGAGCAAAGGTTTATTCGAGCGCACATTATCTGCGATATCGTACGTACGTGTGAAACTACCACGATCGCAGGACCGAATTAGAGAAGGAGCTTATTACCAGAACGGCAGCTGTGCACGGCTAATCCTATGTTGCTTGCTTTCCATGGCCGTAGATATACCGGAGGTCGACCGACGGATTTCTCTCTTTCTCTCTCTCTCTCTCTCTTTCCCCCACTCTCTCCGGTAGAAGGGTTGGTTATTGTCTCTAATTTAAAGCAACGATTTCCTGTCACGCTGCCTACGAGCTCTAAGCACTGCGCTACGCTTCTGCCCGTTCATTCATTCGTTTCCTCCTCCTCGTGTTCTCGTTTCTCTTCATCTCTCTCCCTCTCTCGAGGTTCTTGAGAACAGAGTTACGTACATTACGTAGATAAGTCATGCATCGGTGTGAAGAGACGTGTGGGTTTCCACGACGGTGACCACCGACGTCGTCGTCGTCGTCGCTGTCGTCGTTTTAGTCGTCTTAGTCGTCGTTCTAGTCGTCGAGATTTTTTCCTCCTCTGCTTCTTCTCGCATCGAATGCATAAACGAAGTAGGCAAAAGAAAACGTGTCACGAATTAAGTAAGAAGAGAGTAAGAAGTTCATCGTATAGTCTGGCTTCATCGACTCGTAAGAGCTTAAAAAAGAGGTCTGCGCATACTTTCTTCTTAAAGAAAAAAATTCGAGCAAAGAGAGCTTTAAAAAAATATCTTGTTATCGGACTAATCGGATCGTTGGTTGTCGACAAAATTATTTAAAATGTACGAGAGCTTACTTAAATAGCACGAGAAACCAATTAAAGAAACCAAGAAAATCACAAAGTCGTTCCTGATTAAAAATTATAATCAGAATATTTTCTCGATCCGTTAAACGACGAAAAAAAAAAAGATTTTTCCACGAAATGCATAATTTGTATCTTTTATTTAATTTCGATTTCAGCAATTGTCTCGATATAATCGAGACGCACGTAATCGCATTCGATAAAAAAGAAAAGAGACGAATGATTCATTACTTTTTAAAAGATAAAATCTCGTGGGTCTCGAGGAACGATAAGCACGAATTTTCGTACGCGAATGCAATGAACATTAGGGAGTCGCACGGAGCGTGCGGGACGAACAATTAAGATTCGCACCGCGTAGGAAACCTCAATGTCGACCCACGCGCCTTGTCGTCACGTACGATGCAAACGACAGGACGAAGAAAAGAAGGAGGAGGAGGAGGAGGAGGAGGAGGAGAAGGTAAAGGAGGAACAGTGCGGCAAACGACTGGCAAATTGCCAACTGCCTACAAAACGGACGTCGATGACGAGAAACCAAACGGAACTCGACGACGATCGATGACCCTACTATACTATACTACAATCTTCTTCGAAAAATATTATTTCTTCGTGAAGTGAAAGGAAAGAAGTAAAATGGAAATTAGATGAGTATAAACAAAAGTATATAAAGCTCGTTCAAACCATTATCCTTTTTTTATTGGACAATTATCTCTCCTCGCGTCGCAAATAAGATTGCCGCGGACAAATTTTCTCCCTCTTCGTTCACTTTCCTTTGCTTTTCTTTTTTTTATTTTTTCTATTTTTCTACCTTCTTGTTTACTCCAGTCTTAATTAAAAGTTATTTGTACTTTTCAGCACATAGAACGATCGGTTTGTTAATATATTTCGAATCGTTGTATATCACAAATCTTTGACAATGAAACGTTTCTCCTATGAGCAAGAACAAACGAAACCATTGAAAAGATTTCTGACAGAAAATAATACGATTCCTTTTTCTACATACAAACGTATAACGAAACGATTCGGATATTTTTTTTTTTTCTTGATTTATTCGCTCTGTTATATTTAGGAAACTTTCTCTAACATAGATCCATGGAAGATTCCCGAACAAGAATGCTACTATCTATCCGCTTTGAAGATGCAGAAAGAGAGGGAGAAAGGAATGGTATTGCTCAAGTATAGAGTAAAAGAGGATTTATGAAAACAAAAATAAATATTTCCTTTTGTAGGCGTTATAGAAAGAATATTTCAACAGGGAATATTTACTCTTTGATATCTCGCCTTTCGCACCGACGTATTTCCATTTTTTTATTTCCGAAAAATCACGTGATCCAGGTGATAACAGAATATGAACGAAGTAAAAGAAATACATCCGCAAATCGGAAATCATCGAGTCCGTATGGGAAAATAATATTTCTGAAATACGATCGATAAATTTAATAAATTCTGTGTGTAAATACGCAATCGCCCGTAAGTTAGATTGATCTTAGCTATAAAGGAAACCGTATTTAAACGATTGTAACTATTTGAAAATATCAATATATTCGATCTGCTTATGGATTTTACAGACATAAATGATTTATGTGTACCTTTCGTATAGGTTGAGCTTTCTACGGTATATGCACCGTTTGTCTCTAATGATTCCGACATTGATATCGAAAGCCGATCCGCTTAAGTGCGTTTGAACTGGATCACGAGTTCCTGTGTAACCATATGGTACTTTATACGACTCGTACAAAAGAATATCTTAAGGACTGTATAGAAACAAACGTTCTATATGCAAAATCGAATTCTTCTTGTAGCGAATATCGATCGTCCTTACATTTTTCTCTTGTTTGAAAAACTAACTCCTCGCTTGTATCGTCGTCCAGCCTGCTCCAAAGAAAGTTCATTAAGATTTATCGAATTAGAAGTTCCGTGGGCGTTTCTACACCCTTCCATTCTCATTAACGTTGATATATTTTTATTAACGGAGCTGGCTTAATGATCGCTGAAGAAGCGGAAGTCGATCGTTTGCATCATTCTGGTCTAAGATTAATTTTGAAAGATACGATGATGTAATCGTTTCTAAGAAAAGAAAACTTTCCAAGAAGATAAGCGAAACAAACAAAAAACAATAATAATAATTAATTCTGATCCGTCCGGATGTTCTTTTTAACAAGACAGCAATGAAAATCGAAATAGTTGATCAGCGATGAGACGAATAAACGAAAAATTTATTTTCGATCCCTGCGATACAAGTAACATTTTCATTCGTCTACCGGTCGAAATTCTCCGTGAGAATTATGAGAAGAAGCGAGTTTGTCGAACGCTTGGTAAACAGGTATGCGTGCATAGAAAAGCTTATACCTGCTGCGGTTACGAGGTTATCGGAACTCTGCTTCATGAGAAGGTCTATTAAAAAGAAGTCTTCTATAAATTTCAAAGAGACGCTGTAGCGAAACGAGTCCCTACATATCTTATAATAATAATACTTAAGCGATATTAATGATACGATATTCCAAACGTTTCGAATATCATAAGATTCTAATTCAACGATTTCATCTAAATTTTAGACGTAAGATGCTCGGTGAACGTCGTTCGTTCTACTGTGACAAACTTAATCTTTAAAGACGTTCCTATACTCGCGCAGTTAGAACTCGAAAACAATGGAAATGCTTTCTCGTAAATTCGAGCTCGCGGCGAACGACGAATTTCCATCGTTTCTCCTCCTTAAGACTCGTAAGCTACTGTTATTTCTATGGCGTGACATTTTCAACCGATGCAAATGCCGTCTACAATAGAAGTGACGTTTTACCATCCATCTTCTCTTCTCCACTTTCTGGCACTTCGCACACATTTAATCCAAAGGCGACATCGAGTTATCGTTCGAAAGTCTATCAAAAGTTACGAAACGATAACATCGAGACGTTCGCGACAAAGCACTCGACACCTTCTCAACTCCGACTCCTCTCCTCAAAACCGATGTTTCGAACATATCCTCCCAACTCATCTAACAAGTTTCTTTAACAACAATAATATCTATCTTCTACGACATTTCTCTTCCCTGTCAAACAGAAGAAGTTAATGTTAAAGATGAAGCTGTAACTAGTTAGCATTTAAAAGGTAAAACGAGAGATTTAATGTCGGTCTTAATTTCGGAAAAATACCGTTCGATTCTCAAGATAAATCGTTATAGAGAAATTCATTACATAAATTCAATTCGAATTTATCCGGGCATAAAAATGATATATGTTAAGAATGGTACACATAAATCATTGACTTTCGTATCATTTTAGCTTTAGCCTATAGCAAGTCTATTCTTAATTACGTTATTAAATTAGAAAGTCGAAGAGGTCGAATTTTCATGAAAAAATTCTTGCTCGAAAGGACCTTTTAAAAAGAAATAAGCTCGAGTAATAATTACACGTAAAAGCGTAAAGAAATGAATTCAAACGTTAACGAGTCTTAGAAACAAAACTTTTCGTAGACGTAAGCACGCGTACAGACGGACATTTTCTCAATTCGTAGACTACGTTTCCAGAGTTCTTTTCTCCGTAGGTGCACGTGTTGCTCCGTTCCTCGTCTTTTTCATGCTCTGCTTACGACGTGAGTGGAGGCAAGTTTGTAGCTAAGAACGAGAGAAGGAGAAACTTGCTAGACACGCACAAAAGAGAGAGAGGGGGAAGGGAGAGGGAGAGAGAGAGAGAGTGACATTTTCGCCGGTCTGTGTTTATAGACAAGCTCGCGTAACTTTGCTTTAGCTCGAATGCGAGTACGAGTGCACGTAAGTAGTTATTCGCGATAACGCGTTAAACGAACGATAACTATATTCCTTTATTCTTCGTAATCATTTCGTTCATCATTTTATCTTAGAAAATAAAAGAACGCAAGGATGCGGAATCTTTGCTCGATCTAAGAAAATTCAAGGAAGACATATCGTGAAACGTACAAAGACGCCTTTCAATAAAATCGCTTTCCTTTTATCACGTTCATTACCGTGATTACTTAACTCATCGGATTAATTCAATAATAAATATCCGCCTGTTGGAATCGACGGAATAAACAATTTATTTCTTAGGAAAAATCCCTCGTATATCTATCGTCCGAAGTCGTTTCGAAAATCTGTCAACGAATAAATTAACTCATTGGATATTTTCGAGTTACTAGAGATAAAAAGAAAGAAAGGAAGAAACGCACGTGTTTTTCTTGTAAGAAAAATGTGAAGCGACAAGTATTATCGCGCGAGAGCAGAAGAGGAGCAAAGGGATTTCTCTTTTCTCTTTCTCTCTCTCCCACCCTCAGAAAATTACCCTTAGTCTCGAGGATCAACGTGTTCTGGACGCAGAGAATGAAGGATCGTGGCAGCTGCTCTTGAGAATCGGGACGCGGTAGGGCTTTTATACTTTCGAGCCGATCTTTCACCGACGGACATATTCACCGACGTGCTTCATTTTACGATCGCACACGACCCCAGAGAGAATGAGAAAAAGATGCGACAAGGATTTTCCTAGGCTTCTTAAAGCTTTTTTTCACTTCGTATTCGGAGGATCGCATTCGCCACGTCTCTACGTCATTAATCCTCATCTCGAAAGACAGGCGCATTCGGGCTAAAGACTCCGGAGCATCCGAGATTACTTCTTCTTCTTTTTTCTTCTTTCTCCTCTTCGTTTAGTACCACCAACACTACCATTGCTCCTACTATTACCGATGGCTTCTACTTCGAAGCGATAACGAAGAAGAAGCTAATTCTTCCAGGAGATTTAGTTCCATGCAAGTCGATCGAAAGGCATTGCCTCGCAGCATCGCAGCTCAAGTACATTAATCAGCACTTATCTACTCCACTCGATGGCTTTAGGTGTATCTGTTCGAGAGAGGCGGCGTGTGTTTCTAGGACAGACAATGGCTAATCGCCGACCACCTGTCTCTGTCGTAATCGCGCGAGCGCATTCGCTGCAATTAACGAAGCCTCCTTAACATACGGACACGAACGACGGGCCAGGTCAAAGCACCCGTGGAAACCTGACTACTTTCACGGAGTTTATATACGCTTAGTCTACGTATAGGCTCGTCTTTCACCGTCGTCGCCATTCTCCTCTTTCTCCTCCTCGTCAGCTTCGATAATAGCTCCAAGATACTTTTACGAGGATTAAACGAGTGCTATCAACGAGACGTCGTTAGTCAGTCACTCGTGAACTACGGCAAGAACTTTATAGCTACTTTTTTTTTTCCTCGTCGAAACGATGAACACGGACGATATTAATGGCTCTTTCTTCTCGAATTCGTATAAATTCGTTTTGAAGTTATTTCTGAACGTAATGAAGACGCCAAAATATCGAATTTCGTATTATTTTATAAAACTTCCTATATTTCAATTCATTCCGAGAGCACGTTACTACGTCCGATATTTCTTAGTCGTCTCGAACAGATTTTCTTCAATCCGTTGTCCGATCGTTAATCTTCTCGTTCTAAAGCATAAATTTTAATCAAGCTCCAGTTCCGACGTTCTTTCCATTTCGACGGAAGAAACGGTATCTTCTCGTGGCAATTCCCTATTCTACGAGTGTCCTGCGTGTTACGGTTTTCCTTCCATCTTCTTTCCAAGCTTGGCCTCTCAAGATCCCAGTTACTCTCGGAAAATTAGAATTGTCCACGTCTAGCCATACGACCATTTTTCAGCGAAAGGATCTCGCTTCCTATTTTCTACGGATTCTATGTCGGTAGAAAAAGGAATAAAAGAAACCTAGGAGAGAAGAAGGAAAGGGAATAGTCTTCGCGCGTAGGCTTCTACGACAGAGAAGCTTGAACATAAAATTCGAGAAGACCGGCAGTTAAATTTTCCTTTATTCGAGGATATCCAACAAATCGACGTTGGACTTTAAGCAAAAGGAGAAAATTACTAATCGAATGTAAAAAGAGCTTTGCGGTGCGCATACGCTTTGTGGAATGCAAGAAATAAACCGGATGAAGTATCGAACCTGCCTCCTAAGCAAAATTACTATCGATTAGTGCGGAACGCCAACGGTAGTGTTAAACTATGGTCGTTTAACAGCAGCAATAGAAGAAGGAACGTCGTCGTGGTAGCAACAGACACCTCGCTCGAGGGAGACAAGACCGCTCTCGACCTTCCGACGAATGCCGTTCGATGCTTTTCTGGCCAAGGCTAGATGGAAAAAATTTCGAGAACTGGTTTCTCACCAAGAACCAAACTTGTCTCGCGTCATAACGAACTTAAGAGTCAAAGGATTTCACCGTCCGAGGAAGAAACGAACGTAGCAATTTATTTCTCACGCTACCATCGATGCCTATCTTTTACGCGTTTTTCCTAGAGCTATAATCGACCGGAATAATTTGTTTCCTTTCTCTCTCCCTCTCTTTCTTTCTATCTCACAATTCAAGCGCATTGTTCTCTATCCAACCGACGTAATCCATCGAATTGAATACGTTCGTCTCGACCAATTTTGATTAACTTGTTTTTTTTTCTTTTTTTTTTTTCATGTACTTCAATTCACGTCCATTTGGTATCTAATAAGGTTTAAATCGAAATATCAGATTTTTGTGGAATAAAATCTTCGCTTCCACTCCCACAGGAGCACCTACTCGATTTTTCATTAGAAATGAAACCTTCCATTACAAGTTGCTAATACAACGAATCGTTTTATCTAGATAGATATCGCTGTAGTTCTATGTAATTATCGAGAATTATAGATTAATTATGATATCGATCACATATTGTAAATTATACGGAATTACGTTAAAAGTGAGATTATTTACAATGACGACGAAAATAGATGATGGAAATATAAAAAGATATGGCAGAATTTTGTTTGCTTTCAAAGTCGAAAGATCTTGTCGAATGTTGCCAGATGAAATAGGAGATCTCGAGCAGCTACGAAGAAGACCAAGCCGTGAGTTTGTTGACACTGCCATGAGCCGTACGCGTTCTCGATGTCCTCGGTAAAAACATCGTATCAGCAAACGTAGTTAATGAAAACAAGCGGGACAGGTACCATCATGCCTGTTCATCTCACGATTACCGGAAACCCAAAATATCCTACGACCAAACTGCCGACGAACAAAGAAGCCGCCTGTCCGCTCAGTTACGTGTTTACTTCGTTACGTACCCTGCTCCAATATATTTACTTATACAACGTTAAACTAAACGCAAAAGTAACGAAACTGAATCAACAAACCTCGTTAATTATCTCGTGCAATTAAGCTCGAATATTTATCTATGTACATAGAAAAGTTAACAAATAGTAATTATTCTGATTACAAAATTTCATAGATCCTTAGGAAATTTGTTCTACTTAATAAAAACGATTGAAATACGAAATGACATTTTTGTAAATTTTTTTCAAAATTACTTTTTAAAAATCTTGAAAAATGATGACCGGAAAGGGTTCGTGGGGCCCCTAGAGTTAATCCGTTCCTGCCTCGGTCTGCTTGCCCGTACTCGCTCTCCAGCCTCTCAGTCTCGACTCCGAAGGTAAAATAATCGCTTCGTGCTGCAAGAGAAACTCAAAAACGAATCGAGATTACCCACCACACGAAATACATATCTTCTTGCTTCTTACGTATACGCTCCTTCTTAGAATTCGACCGATAACGCGACACATTTTCTCAAGCGATAAACTTTCGTTTGATCTAATTCACTAAATTAGATGAGCTTTAAAATTTTAAATGATTCAACACGAATCACATATATAAATTTATACATTAAAAGTACTTTTTCCAATGATACGCGCTTAAAAATATTTTGTTATACATTTCTAATGTCGCATATGTAAATCATTTTCAAAGGTGAAGGTTATCACCAAAGTTCACAATCGCAAAACTTCCGCCGATAGTAAGTCGACGAAATATATTTTAAAGCAAATATCGGAGAGAGAGAGAGAGAGAGAGAAAGAAGTCGTTCTTCGTCTACTTTGATTATAGTCGAACACGTCTGATCGAACGGGATTCGAAGAAAAGGGGCATTCCTTCTCTCCGTCTCTACACTTGAATTCTTACGGTTATAACTTCGGCTCGTGGTAACACACACCTGATAGAATTTGCATGAACTTTTATTCTACATTCTAGATTTGAAAGGAAACACAGAAATCGACGATTTAACTCGATTCCCATTCTATTTCGATAGAATAGAAACTTCTTTCCATCCAAACGCACCAATGTTCTTCCACTTTTCTTTCTCGATTGCGGAATGGAAAAACGAACGAAATGTCCGATCCTTTTTACGCACCGTTCCGTTCGGTCGTTTAACTCGCACACGATTCTCGCAAAATCATCGTCCTTTTCTCGCTCGCATCGAATTCCCATAAAAGAAGCTAACGGCGAGAACTCTCGTCGAAACGAACGATCAACGATTTCACGCGAACGGTTCCGCGTCTTGCGGTGAAGAAAACTTCTTCCATAAGTCGCAGAGATACAGAAAGAGAGCGAGAGAGAGAGAGAGAGCGAGCGAGCGAGAGAGAGAGAGAGAGAGAGAGAGAGAAAGGGAGGGGAGAAAGAAAGAGAGAGAAAGACACGCACGCTCCATCGACGACGCCATTTTGCGTAATGAAGCGCGAAGCCGCCAGCCAAGAACGATCTCAACGATTTAGAGTGGATCCTTATTTACCTATTTTTATATATTTATACGTTCTAATACGCATCAAGTTATAAAATGAAATGTTCACTTTCACCGTTCACGTTTATTTATTTATTTCTTTTTTTATTTTATATATATATTTTTTATTTTTATTTCTTTATTTATTTATTGGTCGAAACGACGATCTTCCAAAGATATATTTTTTATCCAGAGCAATGGACACGCACGTAAGAAAGAACGCACAAACCTTGTACGAACGTTGTCCTTGTCCCACGAAGGGCTCCTTTCTTCTTCGTTCCTTTCCTTTGTTCGGCCACTCGAAGATAGGTATTTCCCTTCCAAGTTTCCAAGCAGCTGCGGGGACACAAGAGGAAGACTCCAAATGGGTAATCCAAATACCGAATTTTCGATAACCTCACTATTTTCGCACACGTTATTTTTACGAGTCTCACTCTATGTACTTAAAATATATACATTAATCTACATATATATATGTATTTATGTGTATATATATACATATACATACATATATATATATAATATTAAATACGTTGAAAGTAAAACAAACACGAAGAACGCGCTTCGAATCGCGTTACGATCTTTACGTTCACGCGTTAATCTTTAAGTAACAAATTCTCTATTATTTATTTCTCTTGTCGTTTTATACTATCACTGTCACTCTCTCTCTCTTTCGTAAGTCCAACACATTCCAAATATCACTTTTGCAACGTTAACTTTATCCTTCGCGAAATAGACGCGTCACTCGAAGGGAAGTCAGGAAGTCAGGAAACGATCTCGAGGGAATGATTTCCGTAAAAATAATTTTCGATAAAAAAAAAGAAAAAGAAAGAAACGAGAAAAACGGAGAAAACGTGGGCAAGAAACAACTGGCGTAAACAACGGAGGACGCGTTTCGGTTAACCGCCTCCACGTGGAAGTCGGCAACCGCTTCAAATAGGATGACCGTCGCGTCGGAGCGGCAAGCCGAAACTAGCGCGCCGTGCGGCGCCAGAGGAAGGCAAGCCTAGAAGGCCTCTGCTCTTTCTCTCTCCCTCTTTACCCTTTCCCCTTCCATCTTCACCTCAGCTGCCGCTCCCCTCTCTCCGTCGCGCGCGCACTACTGACACACACGCACACAACGCACATTCTCTTCGTCGTTTCTTCGACCGTGACATGGTCACTCCTTTGTGTATCTTTTCTTCATTCGTACCATTATCGTCCTTGGCTGCCTCTTCCAGAGATCCAAAAGTTAATAAAAAAATATCCTTTTGTTTTGCTTCGCTCGAATTAAACAATGTTCCTTCGCTTGTGTTTTCAAGTTCTCGGATGTTTATATTTTGTTTTTCTTTATGTTTTCTTTTTTATCGAGCTGATGTACGCGCGTGACAAGTACGTAGTTATCTTTTTCTAATTATTTTCATTGTTTATTTTACGTCTTAAGTTATCAAGCTTATTAACGTTTCGAGGATATTTATATTTTATTTCCCGTAGAGATACGTAAAATCTTTAACTTGGTTATAGATAATATCTTTCATATATTTGTATATTAAAGAGCAATGAATTGTTTTGACCGAAATTATATTTATATTAATGGAAAAGTAGTAAAGAGTAATAATCGATATTTACGTTAGCATTTGATTATCAAATTTCGAATATATGTATCTAATGAGTATATATGAAATTACTCGAAAAGGTATAAAATTACTTTACATTCGCTTTATTAATGAAATACGAATTGCTTTTACTCTACTTTTCGTTCCTATGTATTTATAGGATTTCGCTTCCCTCTTCTGGTTCACTCTCCTTGGTTCACCGAGTTCAAATGAGGATTTCTTCGGAGAAAGGATACGAAAGGATAACTATCTACGTACAAACTTATATATCTATATAAGTTTTCCTCTCTGTTGAAACAAAGTAAATACATACGCGTAATTCAGGAATCGAAGACATACCGGGTAATTACTTAAGACCGAATTTCGATGATCTGAAATTTTCGGAGTACGCTCAATCGTCTCGAGTGCAATTAAGATCCTCGAGAATGCTCGAGAAAATACTCGAGAATATGGAATTAACTGCTGCCAGAGTAAACACGATATTTTTATTTGTACGAACATAACGAACATTTATTTCATTAGACATCCGCATATTTTTCTTTTCTTTCCTTTATCTCTTTTTTTTTTTATTGTAAGATTTACTGATTGCAATAAAATGTATTCGAGTATATGACGTTGAAACAAATTTGAAGGATAAAGGCACGCCCTATACGAGACGAGTTGATTCCGACCTAAATCAACGTCCTCTTTCTCTTCGTCGCCCTTGTCATCGCCATCGTAGTCGTCGTCGGCGTAATTAAAACGCAATAAGGCAGATAGAAGTGATCAGAAAAGTAGTATATGTAGTGTGTGCAAGCGTGGTCAAAGCGCGACGTTGCGTCGATGGCAATGTGGTAAATTGCATTTCGATCTATACAAACAGGAGGTTGTAAACGTGCTAGTGAAATGTAGTGACCGTACCGAAGTACCCTATTTACTCTCACGGTAGCAAGCCGAACTAACGGACTGTCTGTGTACTAGGAACTTGCAGAAAGGGTGTACAGATTAAAGCTCTCTCTCTCTCTCTTTCTCTCTCTATCTCTGTCTCTGTCTCTGTCTCTGTCTCTGTCTCTCTCTCTCTCTCTCTCTCTCTCTCTCTCCTATCTTTCCCTTCGAGTACGGTTGCGCCAACTCCACGTTCCATCCTCCCCTTACAATCAGCTCGAATTGTGTGCAATGGATACCATTACCTTAATTAAGAGCAAACTTTCGTCGCGGAGTTTTCGCGACTAGCCGGCCACTCGACCCTGTGGTAAAGAAAAAACTTTTCTATCGTCTTAGCGTACCGTACTTACCTAAGTTCTTCGGTATCTTTCCACTCTTATCTTGTTATCGGGATTAGACAATCGTCTTTTGGAATTTCCTCGAATTACTATTCTTTGTTTCTCTTTCTTTTTTTCTTTCTATCTTTAACAATAAGTACAAATTACAGACTCAACTTTTTATGATCGTATCAAGTTTTTCCACAGACCATTGCAATAGATATCTGCAAACAAAATTGGTATAGACGGTGTGATAAAACGATCGAAGAGTAGTAATAAAAAATTTGAAATAACTAAGGGAAAAAGGGGAAATGGTAAGAGAAGAAGTATCGACCGTCTTCCACACAAGGCTATCAACCTCTAAGCACCCATTAACCGACCATCTTCGAGTTCATTTGTGCGCGTTCGAATGCGTGAGAACGCGTACGCGAGCAGCTCCTAAGTGTACAACTCACCCGTTTCGTAGCGCATTTTACCTTTACCGTCCATAATTTTGCGGTTCTAAGCAACACCGCTGATTAGACCGCGAACGCTCCTGTTGATGCCAACGTTGACTGTATCTATGTATATGTGTTCGTTGTCGAGAGCCAAGCGTAAATGAAAATTACCTTTCCTTGCATCGATCAGAAGTTTGATTTATCCACCTACGTCTCCTAGGAAAATTATCTTAGGTTTACTGTTATTTGGACGATGTTGGAAGACGCAATTATCTATGTACTTTGATACTCGAAAAACGATCGATCATTCATCGACTTCGGATCGATATTGATTCAAGAAAAAAATGTCAGGCATCGCGAGATATCTATGAGATGTTTTATTCAAATTTCTTATGTCAAAATGACTGAAAATCGAGATCGATCGGTCGATCGAGTTACTCGTGTTCGCCTAGAGACACATGACACTGCAGAAAGTCGTCGTCGTCTGTTACGATAATAGGTATTATATGCGCGAGCAATACCTCCCGGGCTTAAAAGCAAATCCGTCAACAATCACTTTTATCAGCGAACTGTTGTTCGTTGATCGGACGTGTCGGCTAGCTTACGAGAGAGAAAGAACATTTTTTCTTTTTATCATTTTTTTGACCTTTATATACCACGTCTAGATATCTGGAATTCAATGAAAATTGCATTGCAATCGAATCGATACGAATAAAACATTCGGTCTCGTGATTTTTGGGTTCATGTTCCGACGATGCTTGTATGCGAGCTTACTTTGTAATCAGCTCGAACTGATTCCGATATAATGACAACCATGCACTATGCCTGGCGCCAGAGAAATGATTTCTGACGCGCGATGAGGCGCGGTGAAATAGGAGACCAGCCGGTCGTACAATTGTCTCTCGAGTAAATCTCGCTTATATATTCTTTCTTGTATCCTTTTCGCTTATACCCAAAAGGATTTACTACGTTACGCGTCTCCAGTCTATTACGCAAGCCGGTTTGCTTTCCTCGAGATAAATTCTCTATGAGAAGTCTCGTAAGTATCGACGCGTACGCTATCTCTCTCAATAATATTCACGAACGATTAATTTAATCTTCTCGCAGGATTGATGAGCAAATGGAATTTAATTAGCTCTGGAAGAGTCATCGAAGTTAAGGCAAGTTTTCCATTAGCACGTATTGTCGCGAATAAGTCAGCCTCGTTTGTTTATTATTTCCCCAACGATTCGAAGGTTCGTGTGCCACGGTCTGCCGGCCGGCTGGCTGGTTGGCTGGCTGGCTGGCCTCGACTTCGATCGATTCCAGAAGATCTCGCCGGGATCATAACCTTCGTTCGGCCATTACAGCGATCATAAATCATTCGAGGAAATTACATCGTAGTGCTCGCGTGATGAGAGAATTACTTTGACGATGTATAAGGGTACCTTTCTGAGACGAATTCGTACGAAAAATATCTTCTTCGGTGGTTCCGAACGTGGTTTTCGTTCCCTACGAAGGATCATGGAACATAGAAAGGACCTTGATTCCTTTACATCTCATTACGAGTAATAACGATCGTAGAAGTTAGAAACGATCGGAATGAAATATACCATAAAGAAGAATATCGCGTTGAATTACGTTTTTTTTTGTTTTGTTTTTTAAATTAGAATTTCAACGTAGAATTAGATCATTTTACCGCGAGAATAAATGGAAATTCAACGTGAAAATTTCTCTCCTATTTTTCGAGGTATTCGCACGTTACTCGATGACCTTTCGATTTGAAATCGAATTAATTTAGACCTTCCGTTGGGAAGGCTGCTTCGTAAACAATCAATACGATTATCGTAATCGCGACTCTCCGCACGGTATCGCATAGTCGCGTGTGAGCACGCTCGAGCTCATCCTGGAGGTAGTTGGTAGTTGTTTCACTGACAGATAGCAAAACGGGCACGGTGGAACGTTGATTAAAACTGCAATCATTGCGCGAGACCGCAGGATCCGATAAAAGCCCAAACTCCGGACTCTGTCTCCGATGGCGAGCGTCCAGAATAAATGGGTGGCGGCGGCCGTTCGACGGGCAACGGGGGCTAGCCAACCAGAGCCGTTGTTGCGCTCAGGACAGAAACAGTTTATAAAGATTTATCGATCTCGTGACAGAAGAGCTCGGCGCTACTTCCCAACGCTGTAACGCTTTTCTAAATCGAACAGCTTGCTTTTTTCCCTCTTACTTTGGACACTCGAGCGAAACTCGCCGTTCTCGACGACCCTTGACCCTTCTCGTCTCGACCAAAGATTGGTACTCTTGAAGGTCGAAGAAATCGTTGGACGTCCAACGAGTTGAACGTCGTGAGAGATCCTGGAAACGTTTGCTCGTGCTTTGTCGCGAGCGAACTTTCGAGTATCTTTTCGGTTTAAATATATCTTGATAATCGCGTGGATTCGCCTCGTTTTTTATTTTTACCCTCTTTTTCCTATATAAATGTTTCGTGAAAAAGTTATATTTTTTTCTTTCTTTCTTTCTTCTTTTTTTTTTTAACGTTAGTCACACGTTGATTATGATATTCCGCTGAAAAAAGTCATCTAGTCATTTCCATCAAGTAAACAAGTTTTACGCCGCTAGCTCGCTAGAAACTTTTTACATACGATTATTATTTCGAAATTGTGATAAATCGATTCTGGGAAGTGTTGTATACTCTCGATGACGAGACAATCGCTCACGCGATTACGTGAACACTTCGAAATAAGATCTCGCGTCGATCTTGCCTCTTTTGTATGGAGTGACAAAATCGATAGATACGATTTCGATTAGCATACAAAAGGCAAGAGATAGGCTCGTTTCTAACGTCGCGCTTCGACGCCACGGAGATTTCTAGACGACAACGAAGCCGTCTTTCTCTATCTCTTGTTGCGTTTCCTTCTTCTCTTTTCCTCCTGGTAAATAATCGCGCAAATCAATCGGTTTGGTAACAGTGAACGTCAAGCTGGCTAGGTCGGAAATCTGTAAAGCTGTCGGGATGTGTTTGCGTCGTCGAAATCAGCTCGTGGAAGCTTCAACGTCCGTTGACAAATTACTCTTCCCTAAACCGTCGTAAGCTTGACACTACGTAAACAATGAAACTCCATACAGTAGGTACATAAACCCTTTCAGTCTCCCCTTTAACTCTCTCTCTCTCTCCCTCTCCCTCTCTATCTCTTTATCAAGATTGAGAAGTCAATCAAACAATAATGAAAACTGTACAGTAGGTCGTAATAACTAATTACTTAAAATTATACGAATAAACATTCGATACTTGATCTTAAACGTTGTTTAATTAATTGCAGAATGTTTTCAAACCTCTCGATTGTCGCAATAAATCGATTCTAGAGATATCACTTTGAAAAAATAATAGAGAAACAATAGAGACTTTTTTTTTAAACTCGATGAGCAATCTATTTTAAATATCTCCGGTCTGTTCTCGTTTTAGGAAAGAAAAGAACGGAAGGATAAAAACGGAGAGAATAATGTGAAGAGAAAAAGAGATGCTCCGGACGGAAGTTCTCGCGTCGATTCGCGAAAAAGGTGGAAATGTCGATGAAAAAACTTTCGAGAAAAGAATTATGAATCCCAGCGGTGTATGGTGTCCGGATGAAGGGGGTGTAAACGCTCGTTCGTTCGTATATTCAAGCTTGAGCTCTACGGGAATTCCATCGGAAATATTTCAATACTTATGGGAACCGATGACTCGTGAGAGGACCGTACAACGAAACTCACATTTTCTCTCATCTCCATCTTCTTCTGACTCGGAGAATTCGATAACCGTAGTTCGCATGAAGGATGTAACAACATGTACGATGCCACGCCTTCGGCTCGCCCTTTTTAAAATGATCAACATATTCATAGATTCTCATTTTTTAAAGATCCTTTTCTTATCGTCGACTTCGTATCAAAGAGAATCTTGCGTATATTTCATTTTCTTTAATTCAGCATCGATCACGTTTATGGAAAATAATTTTGTAGTAACATGATCGTCGTACAATTATATAGACTCGGATTTAGTCGAGACTATTTGTTCCTTTAAAGGGCAAAGCATCGCAATAGCAATGGCAACGTCTTTCCTTTACCCCCGACACAAAGGCACTCGAAACGATGTTCCTAGCGTCGAGTATATTGAGGATGCTGCCGTGGAGTCGGATTACAAAGAACCGCAGGAGCAAAGTTAATTCCCAAGCCGGTCTCTGCTTACGATCTTATACTGCCGTCGGTGCTGCGCCAGAATCGTGCGCTTTATTTTATATGAAACGGCGGCCCAAGGAGCAACAGAAATGGACGTGTATAACCGTCTAGCGGGAGATCCTTAAACACCTAAGATGGTAGCACAAGTTATTTGAGAGAGAGAGAGAGAGAGAGAGAGAGAGAGTTGCGCATGGTTTCGAATTGGAGCTGCATCTATTCGAATGCATACGTTCGTTCTCGCCTATAGTTCAGAAAAATTATAAATGCAGTTAACATAAATTCTCTTCTCTCCTTCTCATTTCTTCTTTTCTTTTTTAGAATTTTACGAGAATAATAAATAAGCGTGGATCGATCAGATTTTATCCGAGATACATTTTCGATTTTTTAATCCGACGATTTTTGCTAACGTGTATCTCGGTCCTGAATTTGTTCCAGTATTTATATAAAATTTATATACTCTCCGAAGGATAAAATAACCCCATTGATTCGACTATTCGCATAATAGCGATTACGGTATCGCGGCAGAGACAACATACTCCCTGGCGCAATGCACCGTACAAGGATTATAGAGCAACTCGAAAGTGCTATGTTCTCGTGATCAGCAACCATATTGTACCCGAGCGCGTACCTTAAGTTGAACGAGGAACGCGCTCTTAATGGACCAACTCGTAATCTCCGTTATGCAGAAAAACGTGCCGCCTTTGGAGACTCCGAACGAATGACTCCGGTGCACGAAAAACTTCTTCGGAGGTAAAAGTAATCTGACAAAGTGTCGTCGTCCTTTTACTCCTTCCTCTTCTTCTTCTCCGAACATGTAGCATCGAAACGATGATTAATTTTCGTGTTGATCTACCGGTATGAGAGTAAGATAACGGGCTACGACTCCCTTCTACGATTAAGCTAGCGACCCTTTTTCTCTCCCGATAATTCGCTCGAAAGATAGATAGATAGATAGTTCGATAAATTTTTTTCTTTTCTTTTCTACGTACAACGACGTAGTTTATTACAGTTATTATTAGAGATATCCATAATCGTTCGATCGCACGGAGAATCGAACCGAATTGATTTCCCTTTGAATAGTATAGAATTTAGCGAGAAATTATGGTGGTTCTCTCTCTCTGGAGAGAAAGTTATGAAACATCTCTAGAATCTTGTCGTCGGATCGAACCCGTTCGATGATGTTTTCAGTTCGCACGGTTGATACTCTACCAGGAATGGCTACATCGATTTATTTTTTTCTTTTTTTTTCTTTCTTTTCTCACCTTTGGATTATCCGTCGGATTCGAGAAAGCGAAAGGTGGGGAGAGAATCGAGCGAGTATAATCGATGTTTACCACCACGGTAGTTTCGCCAAATTCAACCTCGATTCGCGAGACTCCAAAGGATCGTTACTTTTCGTCGAGCGATATTAATCAAGGCGTTACACTTTCCTTAATCTCCAGAACCAAATTTCAAACAAATTATCCTACAGGATCTCGAGAAACCGAAGGAGCGCTGGCCGCAGGCATTTTATAAATGACGCCCGTGGAATAAGGAATTACGTACATTAGTAAGGGGGTTGTCAACGTCGTTTCCTCGCTCAACCTGCTGCCGCTCGTTCCTTCTGCTCTTCGTACTTTGCTTCTCACTCTTTGCTTCTCTCTTTCGATCTCTTCGCTCCTGCGGACCGCCACGCTGGCTCGGCGAAAGCAAGGAGAATTAAGCGGTCTTAAACGCTCTTTGATACTGCCGTCGACGTTTTGAAATATTTTTCTTTGCGATATTACCACGCCGTCCGGACGCCTTAATTTTTAACCCGCGATTCGACTGCCATAATAAAAATGTCGGGGCGCGTATGGCACGTCCTCGGTTTCGTTTCGCTTGCCAAAAAGGAAGGCACCCAACGGTGTTACCAACGCCGACTACCTCCGGACCAGATTGTCTTTCCTCTTTCTCTCTCTCTCTCTCTTTCTTGTTACATATCCTTCTTTTTGCACCCCGATGTAACACCACACTTCGTTTGATTCAGATGAAAACGTTCGGTAATAAGTTCGGTTAGGTACTAAATCGTTTTACGGAATATCAATTAGAATTTCGTTCTCGATCGGTTTCTCACAAAATTATGCCAATCATCGTATTCGCGATTTGGAAAGCTCTCGTATTTCTTACCAAACTCAAGCCGCAAGATGAAACGTAATATCTTCGTATTCGACGTCGAGGCTTCGTATACGATCGATGAAAAAAGAAAAAAGAAAGAAATTAGAGAGAGGTAAAAAGATAGAGAGTGAGAGAGAGGGGAGAGACGAAAAAAACGATGCAAGGCCAACCACCAGATGTGTTCTGAATTACCAGTCGTTGCTCTCAATCATCATGATTTTCGACAATACCGCAGATGTATCTATGATCGAGAATAGTTTGCCATTCGTAATGTGCCTATTCAATAGGAACGTTCCGAATACGTATGTATACCAATAGTCAATAATAGCACACCAGTCGATTTCACATCAATAGGAGAAAATTTCTTTTCCACCAATTTTATCCTATCATATCGGAAAAAGTATCATTGTGTATTAGAAATATTTATACGCGTTTGAAATATGGAAATCAATCGAATATCGAAATAATCTCATCGACGTGTCATGACTATTGTTCGAGCTATCGTTATTTTCAATGTCGTAAAAAAGAAAAAAAAAGAAATTTGATCTACTCTATATAATTCTAAATATAGAGAAATAAACGACTTTCCTAGAAAATCCACTTTCCTTGAAAAATCTTATATAACAAACTCGATCGAATCTTATCGAAGTCGCTAGGGAATACGTACTCTTTTTCTTGTAACTTAGAGAACATATAGATCTGTAAAATGGTTGGCTTGCAGCGTCGAAAACTCGAATTCCAGGTCGACGATTTTCCAATAGATAATTAGACACCATAGAAAGGTTCGAGAAAGAAGAAAGTACTCGGAGAAATTGGTTTCCTCCGTGGTAGACACACCCGAGGCGCGCCATTATTTCATCCTTTGATTAGATACATACTTACAAATTGAACGTTGTTCGATGCGTGCCAGGGCGAAGTCTAAGGAGAATCATAACGGTTCTTTCGTCAAGTTGCGGAACGTATCCTGCGGAAACGCCAAGCGTTCGTATTAACCTGTGAGTCAATAACACGAGCTCTCTCCATTTCTTTTCCTTTTCCCACCTGAGCCGCGCGTGCCCTCGGTTCTATCGATAATCAAGGTATATCCGTAAAGCAAATAGTAGTTTCCTTAAGTGGCGTTACGAAGCCGCCATTTTCGAAAGTACCTATTCTTCGTAGACTCTGATCGTGGCCTCAGGGCGTTACGAGATCGATCTAAGTCTTTCTAAGTCGACCTATCGGAAGAATCGGGAGGATGTACGTAGGTGAGAAAGGAGCGAAATCGATCATAGAAGGCCAAGGGAAATCATTTATTATAGTTAGACATGAAATCTTGCAAGTGATATCTTGCATAAGAAACCAGCCGGTTACGTTTGTACAAGTGCTGAATTGTAAGTTTTACACGATTCCATGAAAACGGCTTAATTGGATTCTAGAACTGTTGGTAGTGTAGTTGAAACCACATTAAACTCTACGAATCAAGTGGAATCGGTACTCGGTAGAAACACCTCGTGGAGAAGTTACGTCGAACGACTTAACAAGCGTAAAACGGTTGGAGGAGAGAGAAGGAGGGAAGAAGGGAGGTCAGGTGGTCCACTTTCGACGTGTTAATTACACGGAGAGGACGTGGTCGTTTAATCGAGGGGTGTCGATCGTTCACCGTAAACATCGTGGTCTCTTGGACTATCGGGCTCAACGTTGCCGAGATCGCTCAGAACGAATTACAAATGGTACGAGGTAGAGCAGAAGCGGTCATCCGATGGAGAAAGAGAAAGACAAAGAGAGAAAAAGGAGAAAAAGAAAGAAAGAGAGAGAGAGAGAGGAAGAGAGAAAGAGAGAGAGAGCGAACTATAAGTACCGAGGATGAGTCTCTTACACGGATGTAATACGGGCAATAGCATTCGGAAGCAAAAGTATTCAGAAGCCAAGTATTCGGGACCAAAGTGGATGGGTCTACGTGATCGGGGTTTCGATAGGAGCGACAGACTTATTGCTCGTACTGGTTGAGTCGGCTGAGTTTGCAATAAACGCGAGCGAGTCGATTCTTTCCTTCTCCCTCGCCTCTTACTCTCTTCGTCCACTTTGTCGTCCTTTAGGACTCGGACGCCGCACTGATACGACCTCAGACTTTATTTAATTAATGTAACCGATACGTACCAGCATGTAAATGTAAACCGTACTCCTTCGAATCGACCCTTCGGATCCGAAGAAGCGCGTTGTTGCGGCTATTGCGCGATTTCGAGCCGACTACGAGCGCTGAACCTTCCTTTTGACGGTCGATCCCACTTAACTTCGTGACTCCTCGCAGACTCGGATCATTTAGTACCTAGACATTGACGATTTATTTACGATGCGATACTTTCGTAAGTATTACCTTTTTAATCGAAAATTCGATTCTCTGTGTTGTATCAATAGCAAAGTATCACCATAAAACGAGCAATCTTTTGTATTTTATATATACATATATATATATATATATCACATTAGTTGTATACTGAAACATATTATACCGATAAATATATCTTATCGATATCGTTCGTTATATGAACGCGTTCATAGCTGAAATATATTACTAATTCGAAAAAGGAAAGAGTCCCATATCGATTTACTTATTTATTGCGAGGTCAGCCAGTAAGCTCCAGCGAATTTCTCGAATTCGTCCCTGGCGAGAAAAGAACGAAAGGCTATACTTACTTGTACACGCATGCACGCAGAAATGCATACTCCGTGTAGGACACGCCGCGAAGGTATTTGGTACTTATCTCACGCGAAGTTCGAATACCGTGCGCGCGTGGTTCGACCTCTCGAGCCGATGCGACAGCTGCTTTCGGCGATACTTTCTTCGAAGGTTCGTATTTATTATTCGCCAATGGCCTCGCTGTTATCGTCTTTGCCGAATCTACGGACGAATTTCGGAAAGCTTACGGGAAACGATCGTTCGATCGCGCATGTGAAAGCATGTTCTTTTTCTCGCTACAAAAGATATACAAGCATCAGAAAAGTCGAATTTCTTTTCTACGAAAGATGTTTTCGTTTCGATTTCAATTTCGTTAACACTTTTGCGAAAATCTTTTCTACCCGAGAACAGATTTTTAATCGAGGGACACAACTTTTTCTTTTAGAAGCTAGATACGTTCGTGAATCTCTTTTTTTCTTCTGTTTTATTTATCTTTCTTTTTTTTTTCTTAACGTTCTCGTAATCACTCTTCGGCGACATGAATATTTCATTCGACGAGCTACAACGGTAGTTTCGAACGAAGAAACCTTGTAAATATTAAGTTATACGTAATGATGACCGAAGAAACATTAAGAAAGGTATTTCATTTCAGTTTGAAAGTTTCATTAATATCCGGGTGGAATAAAAGTTTCGTAATTTCACGACGATCAACTACTCGTAAAGAAACGTAGTACGAATATAATAGAACTTTCTCGGAGGATTTGTAAGGTACGAAAAGTCTACAACCGGCTACCAGTATTCGATAAACGATACGCGAACACGACGGATTTTTCAGCTTGATGAGAAAAGAATGGCGAAAATTCGAGCGACTTTTTTTTTTACTCGTAAAATTGCCGTAGCTTATCTCGGAACAAGGCAGTTGAGCAGGCGCAGTGAACATTCGATCGAGTTTGTCCCACGAGAGTCTAAATGACTAACTCCATTCATTCTCGAAATATGAAAATCGTAAAGTATCGTGGAATCTACTTTTACAATCACATTGTTTTCGGAGCTCGACTGTGGGATAAGAATTCTTACAATTCAAGACATCCGGTAGAATCAGTACCGAAAAGACTTCTTTCGTCTTGCGGGAGAACGAAAATTTTTTCGAAGGTATTTTTATGGGAATTCTCTACGACTCGTGTGGTCGTCCCTTTGAAAAGCTAGTCATAAGAGAAATGGAGTCGTTTATTAGAATACATCGTGGATTTTATTATATTCAAAGATACAATGAAATTTCAATAAGAATGATTTATGTTTTAAAAGGAAAAAAGAATAGTAGGGACAATTCATCAAAAAAAAAAAAAAAAAAAAAAAGAAAGAAAATAAATAAATAAATAAATAAAAAGAAAAGGAAGAAAAAAATACAATTTGCAAGTATATTTCATATCGCCGAAGAAAGTAGTCCAATACCTATCAAAAGTTGTTTTCACAAGCACAGTAAATCGTATTGCTAAGTAGCTATCAGTCAAGCTGATAATGAAGTCATATCTATATGCATACGTTTGTAACGACTCTTAGTCAGAGTAAAAGACAATGAGAAACTGGGAAAGAGCAGTTCATACTTCTCACGGAGTTACGGATACGCGAGCAATTGCATGGACGCGTAGACACATCGAAAGGCAGATGGGAATAGCTAAATTACGTGTCCGTTAACGAGCTTGGGTCAACCGGTGTGGGTCTTGGAGTTCGAATCGTGACCACGGAGTGGCTCGCGCGCGGACTCTGTGCACGCGGATGCGCTAACTTCGAGAAGGATTTGCGCCTTGATACGAACGTCCAACATTCGTGTGTATATGTCGCTCTTATACATGTATCACTACGAATGTACCACTACGAATACGTAGAAACGTACAAGTACACACAGGAAAGCGAGAGATCGCATACGTTGCGTAATAAATACGTCAAGTGCCATTAAGGTCCTGTGTACCTACGAGACGTTCAAATGTACGTATATATGTATGTATGTATGTATGTATGTTGCTGAATGCTCGTGCACATGCTCACACGTTTGTCGTACGAGCGGGATACCGCTCGCATGAAACTTTTAAAAGCAGTATCTACGAACAAATTTATTTAATTTCCTTTGCCCGGTTACACGGTAGATCGATTCACTCGGCTCTTTCCCCATTTTGCTTTTTCTACTTGTCTACCTCTCTTCGTTCTTGTCGTATTCTCTCTCTCTTTCTCTTCGTCTGTCTCTACACGTGTCTCTTCTTCACGCTAAATTTATCTGTCGTGATATAACGGAAAAGATGCATCGGGAATGTAATTAAAAAAAAGAGAAATTACGTTGCACGGAAAAAACTAAGAGTTCGGCATTAACTCCTTTTATTTTTTCGAAATATATCAATATTCTCAGATTCTAATTTGTTCGATGGTATGATTTATAGATGTTATTAATTTCTTTATAAATACATTACACTTATTTTTTCTTCATTTATTTGTCAGCCAGCAATATGAATGTCATACAACGTGTTACAAATAAAACTGTTTTGTAATCTGATCGTTCGACAGGTTCGATAATTGAAGTTAGAAATGTTTGATGTGCGGATGGTTACATGTGGAACGAAACGGAATGAAGTTTGACTGTAGCACGTTCGCCGAAAGGCATGGATTTTTCCCTTTTTTCCATTCTCGCGTACTACAGTGTCGATAGGAAAAATTCGAATGGAAATAGAGGATGGAATTTCCACATTTTTCCAGCTGTATAAGTTGCCTTGTAACGTATATTGTCGAAGATCAAACATAAAGCACAGATTTTATGATGAAATTGCTCTCATCTTCTCTTCAATCTGTTCCACTTTTGAATTCGATTGATATATTATTAAACATTCGTAAAATTTAAGACGATCTATGATTTATATCGTTTCACGAGGAACAAAACGATCGATGATAGGAAAAAGAAAAAAACAGTTAGTTAAAATTTTACGATTCGTATGGATATACTGTAATGAAACAAAAAAAAAAAAAGAAAGGAAAAAGAGAAAATAATGACCTAGATATAAAAAAAAAAAAAACAGAAAAAGGAAAAGAATAAGATCGATCGGTTGGAGATAACCGGAAAATAGGTAGGAACAATTTACTTCGTTAAGCTACGATATTCGGACTTGACGTACTTATAGCTTTGCGAGATAATTCGCGCGCTTTGTACGAGCAATTAACGGTAGTACGAAATGGTAGGTAGAAAAAGAGAAAGAGAGAAAGAAATAAAGAAATAAATAAAGAAAGAGAAATATACCTTTGGTCTTTGTAATCGCCTTTTCATAGACCGTGTGCGTCGCATGGTACCTCCGTCTATGTTCACCCTAGCATTCTCTACACCCACCTTTCCCCTGAACTCCGTTGGCTTGGCCATTATTCGCGAGAGATTATCGTACGAACAAACTGGACTTTCTATCGCGATCCAGCGGGAAGTCGAGGGACTCATTCCCTCTCTCTTACTCTCACCCTTTCTCTCTCTCTCTTTCTCTCTCTCTCTCTTTCTCTTTCTCTTTCGAACACTGCGTGTTGCGAGATAGCCTCAGGCTGGGAAGAGACGATCTCGATGGCCGATAATAAAGCCTGCGAATCGCTTGTAAATCGGCCTTTACAGGCGTCACGAGGCGTTGGCCCCGATGTTCCGTGCACGCAATTAACTCGAATTTGTATCCACGTTGATCCCCTTTTCCTAACTCCACATACCATGATTTTGGTAATAGCATAGTGCGAGGGTGTGCCCAGAGGGTAAATTGACGTCGAATAAGATTTGCATTTGTATGCTCGCCGTTGAGAGTACACCGAGTTCATTCAAAATTCTACGTAACGCTTACTCTACGACGTATGGCTAAACGATTAATGGCGTAACAGATGGTGCTTGTCTCATGATCAAACTTTTCATGTAGTGAGAATTACACGCGTATACGCTCGTTTCGTCGTGACAGATTCGAAACTGTAATTCTCTGGGACGATGCAGATTCGTACGTGGTCGATACAATTGAAAATGATGATTAAATGATTTTATTATCATCTTTCCAATTTTATCGTTTTAATATCGTAATCGCATCAATTCATTGCTTCGTCGTAATAACCGAAAAATGAAGCCAATTAGCATTAAATGCATTTACAAATTAATTCTTATAATATCAATAAAATAAGCGATATTAAAATATATACACGCACACGCACAGACATACATATTATTATTATTGATATTATTATTAAACACGTAAATCATTTGAAAAGGAGAAATAAACGAGAAACAACTAGTACTCGAGAGTTACTACGTAGTGCTAAACGCTTGAAGGACGTTGATGATAAAGATAAACAAAAGCTTATCGAGTTTGTGTCGTAGTATGATCTTGGCACGATCGTTAGTAGCATTTTGGACGGCTTGGAGTAAACACTGCTCGGAGAACGAGAAGATCGTTCATATAGACAGGATGGAACGAAGTGGAGACAAAGGAGCAGTTGGAGTAGAAGGAGAAGAGGAGTGAAGAGGAGAGAAGAGAAGAGGAGAGAAGAGGAGAGAAGAGGAGACTGCGTAGCGATAGACTAGGTTGGTTGACCACGTGGCTCATTGCCAGACCGCATACATCATATCGTGACATAATCATCCTCTATTCGCACCCCACTCGTTGGACGTTCCACCCTTACCATCTCCCAACATCCCTCCTATTACCGCATTACGCTCTGCAGATAGTCTTGCTGTGGTATTACGCTCTGGCGCTATCATTGCTATAACGCGAAGTTAGTCGCTAAACAACATCCTACTACCACCCACGGGACCTAGATTCCAAACGTTCTTCTACTTAGAACGAAATGCGGATTCTACTGGTTTAACTTAAAATACGAATTTCTATCTACGATCTACTAATATCTTCGTATTATGAAAATTTTTACTTTATTTTTGCTACTTTCTTTTGTATCGCATTACAGGAAATTTATTATTGTTTCTTAGATTACTTGTATATTTAAACAATTACGTATTTATGTTATTTGTAATATTTGTATATATAAATGATAAAGTTTTATGTGAAACTTGCGTAATACGAATAACAAGAAATATCTCATAATCCGTCAACACCAGCTTTAATTAAACTTGTTATAAAATTTTGTAATTATTCATAGTTCATAATGACGATTTCTAAAGCTCTCGTCTTCTTGTACGTGCGTCGTTTGTAATGGAAATCGTTAATTAAACCAGCTAATTCTAAGACTCAGATTTACGAGATTAAGGAGTTAAAGTTTGTTCGTCATTTTACTGAGTAGCAATTTAATCTACTTTATATATCACTTTTGATACTTTCGGCAATTTCTCGTCATTGCAGGAGTGTCCGTTCGATTAAAACGCGCAACCCGTATTGTTTGAACATACACAATGCGCGTCCTTTTCCGTATATCCTTGTGTAAATATTCGCAACGCGTTTACATCGACCTTAAACGGTTTACGAGCAGTACAAAGATTCGCTTTCTGTGAACTAATAAATCTAGCAAATAAGAGGATATATGTATACTTTAGTTTCTTGGAACGTGCTCTCCATGCTTTCCCCAAGTTCAACGTTTACAAATGGCCTTTAACGAAATTCAAAGTGATCCATTAAATATCTCGAAAGTACACAAAACTTATAAATATTAAAATACTCAAGTATATTAAATCGATAATAACATTACGTTATTAAATTGAAAGTGATGTTATCTTTCTTTTCTTTAGAAAAATCAATAGATAAAGAAACGTGCGAACAAAAACAAGAGAAGAATGCTTCATCGACAGAATGATTATTTTTATCGATGACTCGTTGAAAGAGCTCGTACCACATATATGGCGATCGGCGAGTGAACCATAAAGTTTGTGCATCATTTTCAAAGGTTCTGTAAAATTTGCTTTATCATTGTTATCCGTCACTTGATATTCCGCACCGGAGGTTTCAAAACTACACACGTATTTGGGGCGCAACTCGAATATCTCCACCGATAAAATTGTCTTCCACTATATGCGTGTTTTTTATCTGCTTTTACCCCTCTCTTACTTTTTTCTCCCCCCCTCCTGTAAAACGAATACGCATAGAATTGCGCGCTTTGTGCGTTCAACGTTCGATTCGAATAACAATTCTCCTATAGCGACGATTATTCTTCTCACGTTAATTCTGCCTGAATTACGAGTATTACGATAATAGGATAGAGACCTGTAAAGTCACGTGATTTCATCAGGATACACAGAGGTCATCTGTGATTAGTAAATACAATATAAGATGTTTTTGTTCAAGCATAAAAGAAATCTTATTGATACTGAGATTTTTCTTTATAACTACGTTTATTTTATATCTGATGTTATTCGAAGACAAAGATTATTAGACGATCTTGCGATAGAAGGAGGACACATGAAAGTCACAGAAACAAGGCTGAGTGCACATCAAGAAACGAAGTTCAAAGTCGTAATTTGGCCTTTACGATCCGGCTTCTGTCTTTCTCTTTTCTTATTTCTCTCTCTTTCTCTCTCTCTTCCTCTCTCTTTCTTTCTCTTATTGCTCTTTCGTTCACAACGAACTAAGGCACGTTACCTCGAAAACGTTTCCTCGAAACGACGTGAAGTATCAAACATCCACTTTCAATAAACGCGTTACCGTTTGCGAAACTGGGAAGGCTCGAGGACGGAGAAATGAAAAAATGTAGTAAACGTGCTCGTAATATCGCGAAAATGGCGCTATAACAGTGGATCATGATACAAAGTTTAGTAAGCTAGGCGAGCTAGATCTAGAGAGAGAGAGAGAGAGTGAGGGAGAAACAAAGAGAAAGAAACACACAGAGAGAGAGAGAGAGAGAGAGAGAGAGAGAGAGAGAGAGGATTCGGTCTAACGTTGGATGGCAAACCGTATCAGATAATGTAGCAAGTTTTAATTGTTATAGGTAGTCGCGGTTGATGTTATTTTACTCTATGATCATTAAGTCGGTCGATATTACATTTGATTCCTCGTAAGCGGATATCATTAATTGCTGTTTAAAGTCTTACAATTAGTTATATCATTTCTTTAATCGTAAATCATTGATTTTTTATTTTCGGTTCGAACACAGTCGAGATTTAACGTGACATATAATCTTTACGAAGGAACAACAAGGATACGAATAAAATGAATTATACTGATTATGAGTTGTCAACTTTATAATTTATTAAACAAATATGGAGAACGACAGGCGTGCAAAAATGAAGGATAGAAAATTGTAAGTTGGAGTTATATTTTCTAGAGCGAGAAATCTAAATAGATTTATTGGTTTAGCAACGTGCGTGTTAGAAATCACTTCTAGCAATCCGTTGATGGATGCCGTTGCGATATCTCTCGAACGATCCTCGTGCACAAGGACAGCCTTTAGAAAATCGTTCTCGCGGCATCTCGCGTGTCGCGGCCGCGAGGATCATCGAGCCAACGAACCTCCAATCTAGGAAGCAACTATTTTCACCGAACGCGCGACTTCCAAGTAGCAGACTCTCGTTACTGGAATCCTTTTTTGTGGCAATGTTAGAGAGGAATGTAGCGATAATCTCGGTGAGACCTCATTTGAGACTCTCCCTCTTTCTCTCTCTCTCTCTCTCTTTCTTTCTCTTTTTCACTTCTTTCCTTCCTTTCGTTCGTTCTTCTCTCGAGAAACGATGGAGAGAAGCGACCGGCGTTTTGCCAGAGAAATTTTATCACGATATTAAGCCGCAAGATTCGCAATCAGATTTTCACGTTTAACGGGATAATAATTTATTGATTTCTCACGAGATTATGCGTCCATGCAAAATTTTTTATCTTCGCTTTTATTAACGGGCTTCATGATTTCGTGGTAATCGTTTTATTCGATATGAAAACAATTGACTGAAAGAAAATTATTAGAATGAAACTTCCGGATGTTTTTATAAACCTTTCACACGGTGAAACGTCGTTCAGTTATATATATATATATATATATTTAGAAAGTTACGGAAGTGGTGCATCTTCGTGATACATATATAGATCGGATAAGAGGCCATTGACATTAACACATTGACCGACATAATTTCTTGGAAATCATCTTTTCTTCATCGAGACAAGCACAAAAAACGATTCGCTTAAGGTCGATCTTTCTTTAGATGGACTTTGTTCGTGACGCTAACGCTTAGAGACAGGTCAGTGCTCCTTTAAAGAACGATCGATTTTTGCGAAGATTAGAAACAGAGATTGTATGTACTAGTATATACTAGAAAGAAGATATCAAACCAACGATGTTTTACAACGACTAATATACCTATTTATATACCCATTTCAAACGTACAGATCATACAGAAATTCGCAATTTAACTTTAACTATTTTGATGTTGGTATTTGAAGATAACAACGTATTATTTGAGTATTTGTATCGGTAGTTTTCAGTTGGTTTTTGAAAGCACGATACTTTACTGAAATCTCCGTCGTGTAATCACGAAACGCTTTGAACGAAGATAATCGTTGCGGCTAGATCCATGACCTGATCATTTTCGTTGAAACTTCTCGGAGTCGAGCTTCTCGTTTATACGAAGTGGTTCGCCTCACGCTGCTTGAGTACAATCGTTCTCGGGCTCGCAGGTGGTAATGGCAGGGCGATAATTATAGACTCGCCACGCGTACAAGGATGGAAGGAGGTACGAAAGGATGTAGAGAAGGAGTAGGGAACCTCCTCCGGCTAATATCCTTCTCTATCTTCTCTCTACGAGTAGAGGAACCAGCCAAGTCCTCGAGGTTCTACGAATTTCTCTCTCATTCTCGATAGTTCACACATTCTGTCCTTTCCTCTCTTTGTCTATTCGTGTAAACGATATTTGGCTAATCGGCGCTGCATTTAGGGAAAGGACGTTGATAGGTTGGCCAATTATAAACGGATTAGAAGCTCCTGTACGTTTGGGATTAATATCGCTGAGAGAGAGTCATTTGTTCGCACAAACGTCAGAGTTCTCGAGATAGTGTCGAGTCCATTAACCCTTGATGGTTCTATCTCGACACTAAGGCTTTCAAATTTCACGATTGAGATATCGAGTGAGTATGATTATGTCAGCAGATATCCTCTTTTTTTTTCCTTTCGGTGTTACCCATTAAAAATTAAATGTTTCGTATCGTTATAATCGTTTCTTATCGTTATAGATAATCGTAAGTTATCTTTTTTTTTCGTTCTTTCTTTCTTTTTTTAGAGTGCATATCCAGGAAGCCAGGAAATGCGAAATGCGAAACAATAGTGAAATGTCTCGAGGCCGAGCGCATTTATCGTGCGTCCTGTCTCGATCTTGCAGTTTCGTTCTATTCACAGTTTTAACCTGGAGGTTAAAATCGAACTCTGCAGGATGATAATTATCGTACTGTACAAGGGGCACTTCCGAACGGAAATCACGGTCGACCTCCTGAAGGGATGGCTCGTAAAGAGCCTCCGGCGTCTGCTTTTCTTTCGTTTTCTTTCGTTCTCTCATTCGTCGATCGATCGATCTATCCTACTTTCTTTTCGACCCTTCGCAGGAACGACCCGTGTTTTTCCTACGTACGTTCGCTCGGATTAATGGTACTCTTTTCTTTCTTTCTCTTTTTCTTCCTCACCTTTACTTTTTTATTTCTTCTTTCTTTTTGTATCTATCTCTTTCACTCATTCTTCGTTCTTCGAACATTCTACAACTACAAAGAGAAATTTGTTGTCGGAGAGAAACAGGGGAAACGCGACTGTTCGCGAATTCGGTTGGTTTTTGGCGCGCGTACTAATGGCCGTTCGTTGTAAGTGGACTATGGGTTTCGCGCATGGATTTCTCTGTGCTCGTGTACGTGTTTGCTTATGTGTTTATATACGTATCCTTGTGTACGAGAAAGTAAGAGAAGGAGAAATGGAGAACTTGACGTGGCGTTTACACGAAAATTCGTAGGACATCGGTAATGCGCATTTACGAAAACCAGAAATTCACGAGTACGTCGCTTTAGAATCCATTAGCCGGCTCTAATTGTCCTGCGGATATATATGCATTCGTCGCCAACTTCGGAACATACTGTTAGCAGCAATAAGTGAGAATTGTTCTTTGACCTTGCACTTTGCATGTTTAGATACATTGAACGATTGTTTATTATTAAATGCGTGCGAAGCTTTTTAGAATTTTATCGATTATAGACGCGTCATTAAACGCGTATTATTCTTCTTCGTTTTGACTCTTAGCAATAGAATAATGTAATTTTCTTTTAATACTTGACAATTACTCCCTTTCAATTCGAAATTTACTCTTGCCGTCAGTGGTATCGATCTTAATTTTTACGATGTTCTATCCGATCCCGGTTGATTCGGATTTATCTCTTGAACAAGAAATTCGTAGGCTGATTTAAAATTGATTACTTTAGTCATTTTTCATCGTTCGCCAGTCGGAAATACATATACCGATCGTTTGGCCTTTCATCGAGAATCGCTTAATCGCTTTCGCAACAAATGACATTCATTCCCTCGGATGGTAAATCGACTGTACGAGTATAAAGGAGTTTCGTATTTACTTAACGTGACTCGATAAAACGTTTAAGGTAAAACGAAACCGTTGGCAGATTGGATCTAGAGGAAAGGGAGAAAGAAAGGGAGAAAGAAGAAATTCATACGTACTTACGTAGGAACGTAAATGTTATTAAATGTTACGCAAGGGGTTTACAGTATCGTGCAAAGCTTTTACTAAGTTTTAAAGTTACGATTAGTTCGATGGAAATCGAAAATTGTTGACTTTCAGGTACTTTCTTTCTTCTTCTCGTTTCCTCTTTGCCGAATAAAATTGATTCTTACGAGCATACGTATATATGTACGCGACAAATTGAAAGGAACGAAAAATGTCGTACAAAATAAATATACTTTGGTACTTTCTGGTCGAAAGCATTCTCCTGCTGCTATTCGGTTAAAAAGAATATTCAAGATGACGTTGCATATTATATGCCGTCCAAGGGATTACGCGACTTTAAATTCGTAATGTCCAACTACCCGACGATTTTGGTCGGTCAGCTGACTTGTAATTGTACGCTTTTACCGGGGACGAGTTACGCAAATCTGTCGAGTCGTTAGAGTCAACGGTCTAAAGAGCGCCGGTAATTCTCGAGTCGGAGTAAACCTTCTTCACCTCTTTTTTTTTCTTTTTCTTCTTTTTTGTTTTCTTTTTTCTTATTCACCTCTGCATTCCGCATCGTCCTCGCGTTAAAATCCAAACACGTTTTCTTTTTTCTTCCTTTCCTTTTCATTCAACATCTTTCTCATCCATTTCGTTTTCCTCTCTTTCATCGTTTCCCCCTCTATCCCATTCGCTTCCGTCCTCTTCCAGAAGGACGTCGTGTTCAGATAGAAAGTTACAAGTAGGTGCACGTTACTCATCCGATCTTCTCTCGCGATAAGATAAAGACTAAATAGTCCGCTAATTAAAGACCCCCCGCTGTTTCGATGTGCCACCCTGAAACGTTCACCACGTATGCTTCGAATCACATGACGTTTCAAGAACGAAGAAGGTTTATCGATCTTATTTAATGTTCCCACTTTTTGATTGAACGGTTTTATTCCTTTTTTATTTTTCTCTCTTTTCTTTTTCTTTACAAAGAATACTCTCATGAATTTATTAAGATCGGTATTCGTTACTGATATGTTATTTAGAAAGGTGAAAATAAAAGATAAATAAAATAATAATGAAGAACTCTCTAGCAAATTTAAAACGAAGTATCTTTACACGGCACGGAGTTTCAAAAGAGCCGCACCCTTAATCACGAGAAAGTCCATAAATCATTCGACTATCCGTTATACGAAACGAGTTCGCCCGATTTGATGGAAACGCCGTTCGAGGTGGGAGGGCAAAAAACAGGTTCGGAAAAACTCTTGGCTCTAAGATGAATATACTGTACGTGAGATATAAAAACGGGAGCTATTTAGGTTTCATAATCGCAGAACGTAAGGTTAAATTCAAAATTGATGGTCCAGATAATTCGATCAACTTCTGCAATAGTTTCTTCATTTTATTTCAGTATCTTCGACGTTACCAAATACCAAATCTAAAATAGGATCGTACTAATTTTATCTCTTATTTGTAACTTCGTAGATTTATGGATTCGTTATTTCTTTCTTTTTTCCTCTCTTTCAGTTGTTTTCTCTTATTCACGAGATGAGCAAACAAATGCAGCTTCGACCATTCTCTTAAATCCCTCCAAATGGTTCAAATTACCCCAGTGGCGAGTAGCTATAGACGAATCTGCTAACTTATGTAGATTAGTAAATCGTTTTCTAGAATTATCGATCGTTTTTTATTGGTTTCTCCAACGACGAAAACGAAGGGAAATAAGATAGCAGAAATTACATACTGGTTACGTAAAAGACGTCACGCTATCGAAAAGGAACGGATTCTGGAAAGTAATTATTTTTTTAAAATAAATAAAAGTAGTCGATCGTTCTGTCTTCATTTCGAGAATAATTCGAACGTATACGAATAGAAAAGAATTACAATCCACGTCGGATTCCAGAAGTTTCAAACGGAAATCGATTTGGGAATCGATTCTTGGAATTTCTGGAAGAGCTTGGATTCTCTATACAACACCTGCTTACGATCTACGATATATACGTATATCTATCTATATATCTATGCATACGCATACGTGTGTTGCAGTAGGTATTTTGATTTCAATATCGAAACGAATGGACCATCAGGGCTTCCGTATATGGAAAAACTTGGAAATATTGCTACAAATTTTCAGTTGCAAAGAATGTCGTGTTATCTTTTGAAAATGGGCGAACTAACAATAAGACTACAAATACTTTTCTTTCCTTAGTATAGTACTTTAGAGAAGCGAAAGGAAAATTCGTAAAAGTTTTCACGGTCTTCAAGAATTTCCCAATGAAGTCAGAAGGAGTATAATCAATGTCTTGTTCAAGAATATTCATAGAAACTAAAGCAGATAAGAAAAAAAAAAGGAAGAAAGCAAAGAAGTTTAAAAGTACCACAAATTGATTCCTTTTGTGCAAAGAACAAAGAAGTAAAGTTTAAAGTGGTTCCTCTACTTAAATTTGCTTATATAAAGTTACGAAGCGAGATTATATAGCTTTTATCGAAACTATTTAAGAATGTCGGAACTTCGTACAGTCTTTCCGTGAAAATTTGAAGATGGGTCTTACGAAGAAACGAATCGACGATTATTATTTTTGGAAAGTGAGTATCTCGAAAAGAGATCAGTTATCAAAAGTTAGATTTCTCCATTGATGCGATACTCCACAATTTCTTTTTTCTTCTTTTCGATCTTCATTTACGAAAAAAGTTATTGCTTCTTCCAGTTACCAGATCACTCTGTATAAAATGGATTCACATTCAGTAAAGATGATTTTATTCAACGACTTGCGATCTGCATTGAATTCCAGGGGAGTTCGTACGGTCTCGGGATAAAAATTACGTGGGAGGAAGAAGGGAAAGTTGGAAAGCTTGAAAGGAGAACGCGAGGGATATCGAGGGACGAGGATATCGTAGAAGAGGACGGTTTTTTAGAGGGCGCATATTTCATCGTACGTCATCGATCGTACGCCGAGGAATCCCTACGGTATTTTCTTTCGTGCGGAGGAAAGAGACGCGACGATGGACTCGTGAATGGAGTATCAGTCGTGAATATAGGTAAAGCAGAGAGAGCTTGGAAGAGTGAGAACGACCACCGAGCGACGTGCCAATCTACCGGATTAAAATGTCGTAAAAAGGTTTTACGCTCTTCCGATATTACTGTCTGCCGACTAGTATGCGATTTTTGCCAACACATCGCAAGATCGTCTCAAACGTACAATACTTCTTCACTTTCCTCTGTCATCCTTTCTTTCTTTCTGTCTCTCTCTCTTTCTCCCTCTCTTTCTCTTTTTTTTTTTATTGACTTTTTTCTCTTTTTCCTTGCGCATACACGCGTGTCGAGCGTTATAAAAGATGATTATAGAAGGTAGTACCATAGTTACATCGTTGAGGATAAGTCGGACGATGTTTTTATCGATCTTAAACCTCTCTTATGGATGTTCCTTCGAAGTTGGATGAGTGCGTTTTAGTCTTTCTAACAGAGTGGAAACGTTAGGTGAGAATTTATTCGTTCGGGTCATTCAGATCAACGACGCTCCGTTAGTTTTATACGATTTTCTATCTCGATGTTTTCATTTCTACCTATGACACCTTTTTTTTAACTTTTATTTTTTTACGATAGGAAAATAAAAAATATTGTTACGTGGAACTTTTGCGTCGGAACAATTTAAAGGGGAACGATGGGTGCAGTAACTCGGTCGAAGAAGCATGGTTGCGATCGAAGAAATTAGGTCGAGCGGTGGCTAACGACTGGCCGTTGGAAATAAAAATAATGAGAAGGTGGATGGCAGGATGAGTTCGCTGGCAGATGGCCGACGTGAAGAGTAATGATTGGAGCTGTGATTTTCGCTCTCAAGGTCCGTTCTCTTCGTCTGAACGACGACAACGATCTTCATTCGTGCCGCGAACGAATTCAGAAAGCTCCTTTGGATCCACTTTCGCAAAAAAGTCCGGAATCGAAACGGTTAATATACCGAAAATCGCAACGGTCGTCCTTTCTTTTCCTCGGCAGATGTATCCGAAAGGGTAAAAATGTCAAATTTCATTTAAACTTCTTACAGCGCGTTTTTACACGAAAGTACGTTTCGTACGGGTGGCTCCTTTCCCTCTTTAATTCGTCATTTCGTTTCTTCCACTGGACAAGACGAAAACGAATCGTTCTTTTTTATTTTTATTCGGTATAACACGAAGCACAGTTAGAGGAATAATTTTACGTGCGACAGAATAATTTCCAAGAGGGAGCCAGCCAACGCGTTATTTATTTTGAAAATTCGTGCGACTCCCTTTCTTCTATCCGGACACTTTCCTAACTCTCTGTATTGATTTTCACTCGAGAACCACAGAAAATAAACGGAGAAACTTCGCGAGGAAATATCTTCTCGCGATGAAACTGATTCCTCTTCGTAAATAGGTTCGCAATGAAACTCGCAATCGCGAAACTTTCGATCTCTCTTTTATCGTGCCGCCGCCCATCATTCGCTCTCGCCGCATGATCCTCTGTACGCAACCGAGCGATTATCATCTTCTTTCTCTCTTTCTCGCCTTCATATTTTTTTTCTTTTCCATCGACGGAGAGAAATTCGATAACGGAAAGGGAAAGTCGTTCGGTACGAGGATCGTCCCGTCGTAAATCGTCCGGACTTCGAAAAGCGTTCGCCATTAATTTGGTAATTAATACTCGTCGTTCGAAGCGAGTCCAGAGGCATGGATTGCGTAATATCCCTACCACCGGCCACGCGCGGTACTTCCTTTTATTTTCGCTTCGCACCACACGAACCGTAGCCCCCTGTAATTTGGCGTCATTTAATATAATTAGTTTTTTGTTGCCTCCATCGGTCCTCTTGCGTTCCTTTTATTTTTATAGCCTACTGGCTTATTTTACTACCACTCTACCATCCCCACTCTAAAAGCCGAACACGAGCAGTTCGTATGAAAGGGACTTTTGTCTTTTTTTCTCTTTCTCTTCCTCTACTTTTTTATTTTTATTTTATTTTTTTATTATTAGCCTTTAAATATTATATTTTTCGATCTTTTTTGTCCTTTTATAGATGCATAAATACCTTTGTGCTTTATTTTCCAAATTAGCGAACTCGAGGATAAATTGCAGATAACCTTCCTTTGATAATGAATTTTCACGAAGACAGTTATCTTCGATTAAAGTCCGACTTCGTATTCTTGGGGTATTTTTTCTACGTCACGAATTGGCTCTCGCCCAGAAAGTCTTCGCAACGATAATGCACATTACCGAGTATTGCTCTCTTCGTTATCACGACGATATGGCTAAATCGTCGAGTTTCTTGGCTTCTTTTAACGCGCCGGAATATTTTCAACGACAATTTTCAAGCGGAGAAATTTTTAGGACGACTCTATTAACATGTTTTTATAACCACGTTCACAGAGATACAGTGCCAACATTATATTTCGCAAAGTTTCAACTACAAATTATATTTTCAAGTTTCTACTACAAATGTATGTTAACCGTAATTAAACGTTCATGTTTATGATTAAGGAATACAATTTGTATTTCAAATTTAATTTTATCTCGATAAAGTTATACATGGAAGTAAATGTAAATCAAGCGTAAGATCGTTCCTTGTGAAATTAAAGAAATTCGTGTATCGCGCACTCACGGACAATGCGCTCCGTATCAAATGACAAATGAACGTTCTGGGATAAGGATACAAAGAGGAGTGACGGTGCACAGGCAAAGATCGCGAGTCGTCGGGGCTTTGAACTCGAATCGTAATCACGGTACGCGACGGTCACGGATATATTTCGAATAACGGAAACCGTACTTTTGAGAGATATTCATCGTTCTTGTCGTTCGATAGCGATGTCATTAATGGTAAAAGCATCGTTATAAGGACTAAGCGGTATAAAACCTGGATAAAATATTTTTATCTGAAAACTGCGCTAAATTGATTTTCACCAGACAAAAATAAAGACGATCATGTGAAATAATTGTTCGAACGAAAATTAGCTCCTATTTGAAGTTACTTTTTATGAATGAAGTTATACGTAAAAATATTATCGGCGACTATTTGAAATGGCGTTAACAAATGGTAGGAACAAAAACGAGGTTAAAAGGCACGAATTGCTCGTCTAATGCAATCTTATCACTTATTTCAGTTTTGTCATTCACGAATACGTTCGTTTCTACGTTCTCTCATTTTCTCTTCACCGTGTTCTCGATCTCTCTCTCTCTCCTTCTCTCTTTTTCTCTCTCTCTCTTTCTCTTTCATTTTCACTCTCCCTGTATCTATCTCTCTGCTCCTCGCTCGGTAAATTGGGTCGTAATGGGCTTTTAATAACCGCATCGAATAAGCGGAGTCCCGCGATTTTGGATGCGTACGCCTGGACGAGCGAACGCCGGCGGGCAATGATTTTGCTACGTGCATCCGATGTACCGATTAACCGTCGAGTGGCTATTGCACCGACAGAATGAATTTTCGGGTCTCTGCTCATTAATAATGGCGTCTAAAAGTTATAAATTCCGGTTCAACTACGAAAGATGATAATTCGAATTACGAATTTTCTATAGAAAAAAAATATATATATACACACAAGAATACTTTAGTTTATTTATGATACATTTATAATTACATAAAAATCCATCGATATAAAATCATCCATCGATGACACTTTCTTTTCGAACATCTTCAAATTAGAGAAGAGTGCAGATCCGATTTTGGATTTTAATCAAAGAAGAATGAAAAAGTTTGCTGATGTCGCAAAACATCCGGTTTTCTGTCTTTCAGCTGATATCAGATAGGTATATACACACGTACTGATACACGCTTCTTGTTGGCGAAGCACGAGGTCGTCGATCTCAAAGGCGCCGGTTTGAGCATCGAAGCGCTGACGTTAACTAGACGTTGGTATCCCTCCGGCTTAGAGATCGATGGAGGGTTAATCGATCGGCCTTTCTCTCTCTCTCTCTCTCTCTCTCTCTCCATCTATCTATCTATCTCTATCTTTCTCCCTCTTTCTTTCTCTCACATACTCCTTCCCTACTTCGTCGGACGTAGCTTTCGAAATCGTAGGCGCGAGCATCGGGAGAGAAAAGTCACGTTCGACTTGCAGCCGGTGAAACGGCTAAAGTTCAGACGCGATAATATATCATAGCTTCGAGGCGGCGAGCGAGCGAGTCGGGTCGAAGCTTTTACGCTTTCGCGCGATTTAAAGAGATACATCCCATTGTGAATTATGCCTTGCTTCCCCGTACGATGACGAGCATCTCGCCGTCCACTATTTACGGCCATTGTCTTCGTTCCATGCTCCGGGCTAGAAGCCCGCCGCTGACCGCATCGTGATCGTTATTGAGGCGCGTGGGTTGTCCTTCTTCTTCTTCTTGTTCTTTTTCTTCTTCTTCCTCCTCCACCTCTTCCTTCTTTCCTCCTACTCTTCATCGCCCTCTCGCAGAATGATCGGCCCGTAAAATTCTTCTGATTCGCGTTTCTCTTCCACGCGTTGTCCGACGTACGATCGAGTTTTAACGAACTTAGCCTCCAGAAGTCATCCTGTCGTAAACATGTTGCTTTTCAAAAGTGTAACGAAATAATATTTCGATGAAAGTAAGTAGACGTAGACGTGGCTCTCTGATCACTGAGACTGATCAAACATTTCGAATAAGTATCTGTTCCAATCTTTTGTAATATAACGAGTTGAAAGATTCTATTAACGATGCAAAAGGGATTGATCAATCGCAAAGGATTTTACGAAAAAGAAGGTCCATATTGAATCATTGAAACACGAATCCAGGCGGAAGGAATTCTTCGTAGTCACGTTTGCGCCGTTAAACTGGACTCGCATCCAAGGAAAACGATCACCCACGCTGCGGCCAGATTTATATCGGTGAAGCCGATAAAACGTTACAACGCTTATGTACGGACACGTAATTACGCGAAACGACGAAGCAGGTGTCGTCGATATCCTGAGTGTTTATCGCGTCCAAACGTTAGAATCTAGCTTGAAGGGGTTAAGAGGGAAAGGAGTAGAAATCGATAAAAATCATCTTTACGTTCGTTTGGCACGAAACATATTGGAGAGAAGGAGACAGAAAAAGAGATAGGTTGGTTAGTCGTTAGTAAGTATTCTCGAGTAATGCGATGAACCACGGCGATGGAGTTTTGTGGTGGCTTGCATAAGAGAGCCGGACCCAGTACGTTCCCTTTCCCTACGGTACTACGTAAACCTACGTAGAATTCCCGCGCGAGTACTTTCTGTCTCTTTCTCTCTCTCTTTCTCATTCTCTTTTGCCTCGGTACATACAGTTATAATTGCCGCGATTTCAAGGCACGGCTTGCGACCGCGTCTACGATTACCCATTACCCGGATGAATATCTCGGATTACGGCGCGGCGGCTAAATAAATTATTAAAGTGCGCCTTCTATCCCTCTCCAACTCCCAAGAGTCCAGGTTGGTCTCTCTTTCTTCCTTCCACTAGCGACGTCTCCGTAATTCTCTCTCTTTCTCTCTCTCTCTTTTCCTCCTTTTCACCAAGCACATACGCGACTCGCAGTCTTGCATATTAACAACATCGTAATGCGTACGTACCGGTATAAATCTTAACCTTTGGTCAGCTGGTCCTCTCTCTTTTCACAAGGGAAGCTATTTGTGTACATGTGTGTGTACGTGTCTGTATGTGAATTTGTAAGATGTGATCAGAGAAAAAGAAAAAGAAAGATTTCATACGTTCTGCTTGGTTTCTTCGACAGGAAAGAAACGTATCCTTTTTCTTCGATTATCATGTGCTACTGTTCATCTTAGCGGAATAGGAAAAGATTATTGATACTATCGCAACATCGTGAATATTCAAAAAGATACGTTATATTCGCCTTAAGGATTTCCTTAGGGTTTCGTAAAAATGTCTTTCATTTTACACGATCGAGAAGTTTGCTTCATTCTCACGGTAATTTGAAATCTACTTGGTGTCTTGCGAATGTTCCTTCGCAGAGCTTGCCCTTTCTCTTTCTTCTTTATTATTATTTTTTCTTTTTTGTTTTTTCATATCGAACGCACATAATCTTCGCTGGAAACAAAAGCTTTCTTCGTCGAGATTTATCGGAGTAGGTTCGTTCAGCGAGCTAACGGAGCCGAGTACGGTGTTCACTACCATCGGCGTACCGTACCAATAACCGTGGCCGTGCGCGCACGTAGATAACTTTCTCCGGCGTGATAAGCCGTGAGGTATAAATCTGAATTGTTTTTATAATTCCCGCCACGGAGATGAGGTATCGAGATAACGGGGGATTCTAACGAAGTCTGTAATTTGCGGGCCGCCGCCATCGCAGTCGTCTGACGCCGCCACCACCGACGCGCGATGGATCACGATTTAATCCAATCGCTCTCCGATAAAATAGAAAGAGAAGAAGGAGGGGAAAAAAGATACTCTCGTTACCGCATTGGCGCGTATAGTATGCCATCGATCGGCCATTATCAGGCTCGATCCTTCCACGGAAACGGTTCGACGGATTACTCTCGAACGAATCGCTCGATACGATTGGAAAATCATTGATATCGCTTATCTGAAGTACGAATCTCATTTGGCTTATCAAATTCTGCATCAGATTCTTTGGAATTCCTTTTGATCCGGCGTATGACTTTTTTCCTCTTTATTTTTTCTTCCTTTTTTTTCATTTTTTTTTCTATTTCTTATTTCAGCTCCCAAACGACGTAAATCGTTCCGCGAACTTTGCGATCGTGCGAGAAGAGCTCGAACAAGGACGTCTCGTTCACTTTGTGAATATTTCTCTAGTTTTGTTTTTTCTTTTTCTCATTGATGTCGTTTTTATCGACGGTGAAGTTTTTTATCCGATTAGCATCGAGCGAACTTCGGCAATTCGCGGCTTGCTTTTCAAATGCGTATCCATACGCTTTCCTTCGTTTCCTTTCCACGGATATGGAATTTCGGCATGGATATCAGAAACTTGTTACGAGTCGTTGCACTTTGCCAGTCGGAGAAACCGGCTTCTGCGATCGCTGATTTACCTTGCCAAGATTGACGTTTCAAACGGATCCCACGTTTACGTCTGGCAAATTGGCAAGTTCGTTCGATTTCGAATCGTGGATTCACCTTGCGAGTTGCCCTTGCTGAGCACGACTCAACGGTACGTACGATCCATACTCGAATCCTCTTGACTTTTAACTTTTTATCGAGGTCATGCTATCTCGAAAGATTCCTTTTTATATTTTATCCATCAACGTGAATAGTTTAAAAATCATTATCATACATTGACGATCGCCCGTGAAGAAACTTTTTATGGATGTATCATCATTCTTCTGATTTTTAAAAATCTTTGTAAAACAATAAAATATAAGAATATCACCGAAGAGAAGGACGCTATCAAATTAATACAGATGTTGCATTCATTTACACTTAATATCGTTGCTTTTAGCACGTAATTCGAACTAACGATCGATCCCGCGAAATTAATGATTTTGACAGGCGGACGTTTATCGCTCAGAGTTCGACTTTGTCGCGTATAACCAAAGTAATCGAACCGATTTCGGAACGACGATATAATCAAATAGTACCAAATCACAAAGCTTCGCGCTTCATTGGCGGTTAAAGCGGCTTTCGATGAGAGACGGATACCGCAACAAAACGGCCGCGAGATCGGCCGAACTTTCGCAATGATCGAGGCTATCTCTCTCTCTTTCTATTTTATCTCTCTTCCTCTCTACATCGTTAGCCTCTCTCCTCTCTCTCTCTCTCTCTCTCTCTCTCTCTCTCTCTCTCTCTCTCTCTCTCAATGAGAACGCTCAATTGTCTGATGTAAATATTTCCGATGATTTATATCCGGAGACACGTAATTTGACGTCGGTGCACCGCTTCCTATACGTGTGTGCAATTCTCGTTACTGATAAAGATCATCGTCGTCGATGCAAACTCGGCTTTACTATTGTACTCGACACACTTTGCCTAGATTATTTCAATCCACACGTAATTTTTAATCTGTTTAATTTTAAACCGGCAAAAAAATTGGATGCCGCATTGTTCCCTTTCAAAATTAGATATTATATTAGATATATAGGCAATATAATAATTTATACGATTTATTATTTATAATTTATTTGGTTATGACGTCGATTATTTTTGATATATGTATGTACAGCGGTGCACACGTTCTCATGATATAGACGACAGGTTCTATATCGAAAGTGCGTAAATTATTATAGAACGATGATTGTTCGTTCATGGAAGGACGTAAATAATATTATATAAATTTTCATCACCGTGATATATTGATTGTCAGAAGAAATAATGATTATGGGCAACGTGTTATTTCGTTTCCATTACCATCGAGGTGAGTGCATTTTAGTCTTAACTACAGCTATGGTCGCGTGACCGCTGCCAATATTGTGCGGCGTTTATCGTGTTGGCTTCTATGAAATAAAACTTCCATAATATGTTTTCAGATAGTACTTCTCGTTATCTTACTCCGATGGATGGGTCGGATGATACGTGAGATTAACACGAAATATCTAGGTACTTTCCGATTTACGAAACATCTAGTTTCGCGCGAGATTATCGTTGAGAATAAAATCGATTGTTTATAATCTTTTGGAATCAACTTTATTCGCTTCAACAAGAATATTCCTTTTCTACTTGATTTTATAAAAGACCGGACGATGCATTAGCATATTTTTTGTAAGCAAAACATTCTTTTCCCACATCACCATCAGAAGTCATTTCTTTTGAACGTTCCGAAAGACATGGATTTCCTTGAACTTTCTTCGTGTTCCAACGTTGTACCAAAAAGAAGGATGAGATACGACGCCATTCTCGCATCGTTTTATCCTACCGAGGTTAATTGGTGTATACCCAATTACGATCAAATTTCGTTCGGTTTGAAATTCGTCGATATTAAAATTAATGTTGTAACGGTAGAAAGTTCCTATCGGTGGAATCGTTTTCGCAAGACGAACTTAATGCGCAATTAATGAAATTAAAATATGTAATGTATATGTATGCTCTGTTGAGCAAGAATAACGATTCGCTCTTTTCGGTGCTTCTATCGCGACTCAACGTTCACGAAAGAATTAAAATTCTTTATTTTAATTTTCTAGCGAATCTAGGGAAAAAAAATTTGAAAATTTTCATCAACTTTTGAAGAATTTTAAACTTTGTCGAGGTATTAAGTTTATGCCTAGATAATAAATATTTTTCGTCTTTTCAAAGTTATCTTGCACATTTTCGGGTCTATCATTTTGTAAACTGTAAATAAAAATATGAAATATTTGCAATTTAACAAGATATATTTAATTTATTGAACAATGCATAACATACAATACATAATACAATAATTAAAAATTGAACTAAGTGACGTAATATCTATTGTAACATATTTATAACATATTTTATAAGATTATAATATTTCTTGTTTAACCCAGAAAATATATATTTTTATAATATCATAAAGTAATAAATTCACCCTTACATTGAACAATATAATTGCGCGATAATAGAATATATAGGATACATAAGTGAAAAATTTTCAATTTTAACCATATTTAAAATAAATCTGAAATGAAATAGTTTTATCGAGGGCAACAAATCCCAATTTAGGAATAGCCCCTCGTTAAATTTCGAGTTCTTTACTGTCATTATATGACAAAATGTGTTCATCATCATTAGGATTAATTATTGAATTATGTAGACTTCCTAATAAACTATTATTGTGAATTTTTCGTATTGAGCCGACTATTGAAGCCGCGACATTCGCAAAGGAATCCCCTCCGCTTTTGCCTTTTTTTTTGTCCCACGATGATGCTGAAGCTGCAGACCTAGCTTCTGCATCAGATTCACTTGCTCCACTGTTTCTTCTGTTGTTCGCTCGTGACGATGCTGAAGCTGCAGCCCTAGCTCCTGAATTAGATTCACTTGCTTCTCTTCCCCTTTTGTTATCCGATCGCGAGGAAGCAGAAGCTGCAGCCCTAGCTTCTCCATCAGATTCACTTGCGTCTCTGCCCCTTCCGCTATCCCCTCGTGAGGAGGCGGAAGCTGCAGCCCTAGCTTCTGCATCAGATTCACTTGCGCCTCTGCCACTTCCGCTGTCCGATCGAGACGATGCTGAAGCTGCAGCTCTAGCTCCTGAATTAGACTCACTTGCTCCTCTGCCCCTTCTACTGTCCGATCGTGACGAGGCGGAAGCTGCAGCCCTAGCTTCTGCATCAGATCCATTCGAGTCATTGCTTCTTTCATTGTCCGACCGGGAGGAGGCGGAAGCTGCAGCGCTTGCTTCTGCACTAGATCCATTTGCATCTTTGGATCTTCCGTTTGCCGATCCTGATGAGGCTGAAGCTGTAGCCCTAGCTTCTGCATCAGATCCACTAGCATCTTTGCTTCTTTCGTTGTTCGATTGCGATGAGGCTGATGCTGCAGCACTAGCTTCTGCATTTGATACACTTGCGCCTTGGTCTCTTCCGCTGTTCGATCGTGACGAGGCTAAAGCTGAAGCACTAGCTTCTGCATTTGATTCACTTGCGCCTTGGTCTCTTCCGCTGTTCGATCGTGACGAGGCTGAAGCTGCAGCACTAGCTTCTGCATTAGATCCACTTGCGTCTTTGCTTCTTTCGCTATTCGATTGCGATGAGGCTGATGCTGTAGCACTAGCTTCTGCATCAGAACCATTTGCGTCTTTACTCCATCCGCTGTCTGATTGTGACGACGATAAAGCTGAAGCCCTAGCTTCCGCATTAGATTCACTTGAGGCTTGGTCCCTTCCACTGTCCGATCGTGACGAAGCTGAAGCTGCAGCACTAGCTTCTGCAGCAGATCCACTTGCGTCTCTGCTTCTTTCACTGTTGGATAATGACGAGGCGGAAGCTGCAGCATTAGCATTTGCAGCAGATCCATTTGCATCTCTGCTTCTTTCGCTATTGGATTGTGATGAGGCGGACGCTGATGCACTAGCTTCTGCATCAGACGATCTTGCATTCCTTCTCAAGCTACTCGATTGTGACGAAGCAGAAGCTGCAGCATTAGCTTCTGCAGCAGATCCACTTGTGTCTCTGCTTCTTTCGCTATTGGATTGTGATGAGGCGGACGCTGATGCACTAGCTTCTGCATCAGACGATCTTGCATTCCTTCTCAAGCTACTCGATTGTGACGAAGCAGAAGCGGCAGCATTAGCTTCCGCAGCAGATCCACTTGTGTCTCTGCATCTTTCGTTATTGGATAGTGATGAGGCAGAAGCTGCAGCACTAGCTTCTGCATTAGATGATCTTGCATTTCTTCTCAAGCTATTCGATTGGGACGAGGCAGAAGCTGCAGCATTAGCTTCTGCAGCAGATCCACTTGCGTCTCTGCTTCTTTCGTTATTGGATAGTGATGAGGCAGAAGCTGCAGCACTAGCTTCTGCATTAGATGATCTTGCATTCCTTCTCAAGCTATTCGATTGTGACGAGGCAGAAGCTGCAGCAGATGATCCTGCATTTCTTCTCAAACTGTTCGATTGTGACGAAGCAGAAGCTGCAGCAGTAGCTTCCGCAGCAGATCCACTTGTGTCTCTGCTTCTTTCGTTATTGGATTGTGACGAGGTGGAAGCTGCAGCGTTAGCTTCTACATTAGATGATCTTGCATTCCTTCTCAAGCTGTTCGATTGTGACGAGGCAGAAGCTGCAGCATTAGCTTCTGCAGCAGATGATCCTGCGTTCCTTCTCAAGCTGTTCGATTGTGACGAGGCAGAAGCTGCAGCATTAGCTTCTGCAGCAGATCCACTTGCGTCTCTGCTTCTTTCGCTGTTGGATTGTGACGCGGCGCACGCTGAAGCACTAGCTTCTGCATTAGATGATCCTGCGTTCCTTCTCAAGCTGTTCGATTGTGACGAGGCAGAAGCTGCAGCATTAGCTTCTGCATTAGGTGATCTTGCATTCCTTCTCAAGCTGTTTGATTGTGACGAGGCAGAAGCTGCAGCATTAGCTTCTGCAGCAGATCCATTTGCGTCTCTGCTTCTTTCGCTGTTGGATTGTGACGCGGCGGACGCTGAAGCACTAGCTTCTGCAACAGATGATCCTGCGTTCCTTCTCAAGCTGTTCGATTGTGACGAGGTAGAAGCTGCAGCATTAGCTTCTGCAGCAGATCCGCTTGCGTCTCTGCTTCTTTCGCTGTTGGATTGTGACGCGGCGCACGCAGAAGCACTAGCTTCTGCATTAGATGATCCTGTGTTCCTTCTCAAGCTGTTCGATTGTGACGAAGCAGAAGCTGCAGCAGTAGCTTCCGCAGCAGATCCACTTGTGTCTCTGCTTCTTTCGCTGTTGGATTGTGACGCGGCGCACGCAGAAGCACTAGCTTCTGCATTAGATGATCCTGCGTTCCTTCTCAAGCTGTTCGATTGTGACCAGGCAGAAGCTGCAGCATTAGCTTCTGCATTAGGTGATCTTGCATTCCTTCTCAAGCTGTTCGATTGTGACGAGGCAGAAGCTGCAGCATTAGCTTCTGCAGCAGATCCATTTGCGTCTCTGCTTCTTTCGCTGTTGGATTGTGACGCGGCGGACGCTGAAGCACTAGCTTCTGCAACAGATGATCCTGCGTTCCTTCTCAAGCTGTTCGATTGTGACGAGGTAGAAGCTGCAGCATTAGCTTCTGCAGCAGATCCGCTTGCGTCTCTGCTTCTTTCACTGTTGGATTGTGACGCGGCGGACGCTGAAGCACTAGCTTCTGCATTAGATGATCCTGTGTTCCTTCTCAAGCTGTTCGATTGTGACGAAGCAGAAGCTGCAGCAGTAGCTTCCGCAGCAGATCCACTTGTGTCTCTGCTTCTTTCGCTGTTGGATTGTGACGCGGCGCACGCAGAAGCACTAGCTTCTGCATTAGATGATCCTGTGTTCCTTCTCAAGCTGTTCGATTGTGACCAGGCAGAAGCTGCAGCATTAGCTTCTGCAGCAGATCCACTTGCGTCTCTGCTTCTTTCGCTGTTGGATTGTGACGAGGCGGACGCAGAAGCACTAGCTTTTGCATCAGATGATCTTACATTCCTTCCCAAGTTGTTCGATTGTGACGAAGCAGAAGCTGCGGCATTAGCTTCTGCATCAGCTGATCTTCTTGATCTCCTTCTCCAGCTGTTCGATAGCGACGAGGCGGAAGCAGCAGCATTGGCTTCTGCGTTAGATGATCTTCTTCCTAAGCCACCTACTTGTGACAAGGAGGAATCTGCAAGACTAGCTTGTGTAGTAGATTCATTTTCATCATGCAACAATCTGTCGTACGGTAATGACACAGGTACAGCATTAGATAGTGAGTCCTCTTCCCCTGTGTCATCGCTTCCTGTTGAACTTGCTACGGCACTTGCTGCAGCGTTGGCTCCTTGATTCTGTTTATTTGCAATTCATTTTACAAGTATTTAAGCTTTTCTGTTTAATTGCAATTACTTTTCATATATATTTATTATTTTTTATATATTTATAAAAAATTAATATTATATTGTATATCCTAACGTATATTGTTACCTGACTGGGTCTAGCTAGTGCTGTTGCGACAAATGCCGCCAGGAAAGGGAGGTAGATCTTCATTGTTGTAGATCTTGGAAGAACTGATGTGCTGTTCCGAACGTATTCTACATTATATATACATCCTGCCGCACTGCAGTATGCAACTGTAAAAACATAAGTGTCCAAGTGTGATTGTTTTTGTTTGTAAAATTGTTATCTTATCGGGTTGATATTTTGTTACGACAAGTGATAAATTCTATGTTAGAAAATTATATTCTGCTATATTTGAATTAATATCTACAGTTTATAATTTCGTGTTGGAACTCATTCTTGATTGGAAATTCTGTTGATAAAGAATATTCTAAATATTTTTATTACAAATACTCAGGTTTGTTCATGTATTCAAAATCTGTCTGAAATAGAAATAATTAAATAAGATCACTCGGCTGATTAATATCAATTGACTTTGGAACTGTTTTCTTTAATGAAAATACGTAAAGGAAAAAGTCAATATGGTCTTATCGAGATCGAACTAAGCAATTTATATTCTCTCAAATATGTTTTTCACTTTTTTCATTTCTTAAGTCTATCTTCGAAGTGAAGAAACGAATGAAAGGAAACACCAGATTAGAGATTAACATTTATGGAATGAAATATTCCTACGACATCCTAACAAACCATGAAACAGATTTATCGGTAGTTAAACAAAGTTCATAAACATAACTATCTCTTGTCTTAAATTATCTCACTTTATTAACGGCTTACGTGATTAACTTCCTTACGAGTTTTCCTTAATCTATACTATCATAATAAAATTGTCTGGACGTATTAATTTCTAAAAAAAGTTATAAGTATCGTCATTATCACTATCAATTGCTATTTTAGTCATGTATTTGATATCGACAAATATGAAAAGAGTTTCTTTGACTAGATCATTTTAGCTCTTGAAATCGTGATAAGGAGGTCAAGCTGAAAAGGTTAAACGGAGTTAAAGATGTTGGAGAAGGTAGAGGTAGAAGATAACGGAAGGAAGAGAAATGACTATGATGCTAGCATAGGTGTAGTAAAATGCAACTATGAGTTTAATAAATTTTATATCGAATAATTAAGATACACTTGCAGTTTGTGATAATGGTGAGACTGGAGTGCCTCATCTTTTTACTTTACTTGTTATGTACCATCTTTCTTCTTCCTCCTTCAATCTTCCTCTCTTATTTTTCTTTTCTAGTGTATTTAAAAAAGGCGTATAATTAACAAGACAGAATTAATAGAGTTCAGAAATTGTATGGAATCGTCAGTCATTTCTTTTTCTTTTTTTTTTGTTTAACAAACGAAAGAAATTTTCTACGGGGATATAGGAAAACCAATTTAAGAGTTAAGTTTTTATTAGACGATTTTTCTTTTCTTACTAGACATTGAAAAAAGCCGAATTTCTTGGATATTCAGAGAGACCTTGTTTTCCAAATTTCATGCCAGGAGATCGGATTGAAACGTCAGAATGTGCTTGCGTTGTTGCTCGTGGCGTTCCTTCGCTGGAGTGATCCTCTAGGTAAGTGTCACTTCTTCCGAACCACAAAAGGAGTGCTTGCTGGTGAATAAGAAATACATTGCTCGCTCGCAAGTTGGAAGCCATCTTGGTCATGATGTCGCCAATGTCTTAGAATATTAGCTATTTTCCAGTTGGCTGCTTTGGATGAAGTTACTCCGTTATTTTCTTTTGTATCCCAAACCCCTTTTCCTCTTGCTCGTTCTTCCTCGCTCGAGTTCTTTCATCTTGTCCCCAAGGAGGACGAAGCGTGAGAGGCAAAAGTGCAGTGGCTGGAAGAGACGTTAGTCCGAGTACTAGCACTTTCTCTCTCTCTCTCTCTCTCTCTCTCTCTCTCCTTCTCTATCTACTTTTCCTTTGAGTCTCCGCTATGTCGAAGCGAACGTTTCGATAGCACAGACTATCCTACTAGGATTTCGAAAGGATTTCGGAAATGCGACCTAATAGGAGTTCCGTCTTACTCGAGAGTTTGATAAAACTCCTGTCGACTTCGACATTGCAACGTTTACCTTCGTCGTTGGTTAAATTTTTTGAAAGGATCTAACAAAAGTCGTTGAATTTGTTTCCATTCTTTTCATCATAAATAATCTAAATTTCATCTTTCGGAATAAATGTAAAAATGTTTCATAATAACTTAGTTATAATTTGACTAATATTTGTACGGAGTTGGTTTATAATTATTTCAACATTTATTTTGTTTTTTTTTTTTATTCATTTCTATACTTCAAATGTATTATGAAAACTATTTTTTGGCAATCTAATCGTCTCTTCATGCATCGTTAATTTTAATCCCATTCTGTTAATCGTGGTGTCAAGTAGACGACATTTCGAATGAAATGTTTAAACCAGTGTTTAATTCTCGCTTAAATGTAGGTAACTTCGAAGTACATTGGACAAACCGAGAATATAAAAATTTAGTTATTTATTTTACAAATTAAATAAAAAAATTATTATTTAGTTATAACTTACGAACGAAACAATAACACGAACGACAGAAATGTGTACCACGATGAAGATGCCAAAACACTTGTCAAAATATCATTAAGATGGTACACAGAAAGTTGTTCTTATGAAAGTAAATACATTTTCCTTCTTATCCTCCTTTGTTTTAACGTAAATGTAAGTTTTAATAATAATAATAATACACAAGTGAACGCAGAAAGAGATAGAGAGAGACAGAAAGAGACAGAGAGAGGAAGAGTAGCGTGTGCAAAGCGCATTAAGAGATACCTACTCCTCTTCTTCTCTATCTTTTCTTGTTCCTCTTTTTTTTCAACAATGATAAATTCCGAGAATCTTTTTGCAAACGGAGACTTCCACAAAAGAGGAAATTAAAGCTCTCGAGATTTCATTATAACCGCGTAGACTAAAGGCAGTTACGAATGGTAGGAGCAGTTACAGAATAATTAAAAATATTTGTAACCTTGTAGGAGCCGAATCGAGGCAATTATCTTTATGGATAAGTGGAATTTTATTATAAATTGCTGTCTTAATTAAAATTTCATGATTTTTACATTACCCTGTACTGAGAAAGTTTGCTTAGCTGCGAAAAAGATGAAGTGGATTTTTATCATTCGAGTTTATAAAGAAACATATGTTCTCCGAATGGACGAGGTCATCGACATTTCCCATTTGATTCGCTTGAGCTTAGGTGGGACGTCGTGAACGATCGATCGCTGAAAATTTAATTATCCTGACGGATCCCTGGTACCTTCTATTATTTACGGAATACAGCTAGTCCGTTCGAACGGACAGACTGTGCCGAATACTTCTTTATCGTAGTCGATTAAATTATCAATGATCTGTTCGAGTTAACGCAATATCGTTGTATAATTTATCAAATCAACCAATCTATCCTTTTCCATAATGTTAAAAGCGTCTAAATTCATTGCGTAAAACTAAAGATAATATCATACCGATCTTGAAAATTTAAATAAAAAAGAATTATATAATCTTCTTTTCTAATAACATTCTCATATTATCAGCAAAATCTAGTTGGAAAAATATTGCAGTATCGTTTTTGAGTTGATTTGATGCAATAGATCAAGGTAAATTACAGATGTGAAATGCTTGGAAATAAGTATCAGTAAATCATTCAATGTACAAGGTGATTCAAAGGTCTCCTTATTTTAAAATCATTTTTTATTTATAAAAAAAAAGAAACATGTTTCATGTAAATACTATTACAATGACATTTCGATATTTTTTATATATCAACATGTTGGATGCGAATAAATATTTCATGACTAATTTAATTAGAATTCTTAGATACGCGCGCGCGGGAGCGGATGACGTATATCAGAGTTGGTACATTAGAATTGGCGAAGCGTACATTCGAGTTCTCAATCCGTTGAGAAGAATTTATCGTTTGGAGAACTTCCAGTAGGATGTTTACTCTTGCAAAGCAGCTTCCGTGTTCCACCAGTGGGCACATAGTGCATATTTGATTATTGTGAGTAATTGCGTTTACCTAGTTAAGTCATTGTCGCCTTGCCGAGTTTCTCAGAAGAGAAATTACAATTTCCCTCAAAATTATTAGAAACTTTCCGAGCCACTAAGATTGTTGCGATATTATTGGTATTACTTGCATTAATTCGAACGAATGTCGACTAAAGGAAGTGTATCTTGTTATACAAAACACTTCGACGACGTATGAAAAAACACGGCTGTTTGGAAAAATACGAATAATCGCAAAAATATTTATATTTCCATTATAACTCGATTGTATACGCATTTACCAAGTACCGTTTTCAGTTCGTTAACTAATAAATATAAATAAGTTCAAATTTATATACATATATATATATATATATGTGTGTGTATATATATCGAGTTCTTTGTTCATTTTCAACTTTCACGACGACGGAGGTCTCCTGAAATTTGTACATTCTCTTTTTCTTCGCGTGATAATTTTACATTTTTATTTGAAACAGTAACATCGATCGAGTTGTTTCCGAGTTAAATCGAATATATCGTGTCTCAAGGCGAACGGAATTACTGTGTTCGATATAATCACATTTAAAATGAAATTCGTGAAATCAAGTTTACGGACTATGATGTTTCATCCGATTTACTGTCTATTCCTATGCAGAATAATGCATCGCGTTCCGGTTGTTTCATGGAGAGCGCTGTAGCGGTCGCTTTCTCTGGAAATTAATATGGAAAACAATTCAGATCTAACCAGACAAACAGACGTTCGATCATTTTTTCTAACTGTCTTTTTTTGTTCACAGTTATTTGCATATATTTCAAGCCAGAACTAGGAATAAAAAATCGAACATGCACCAGGATTTGAAATAACAGAAAAAGAAGGTGTGGTATCGATCGAGTAAAGGCATTCTACTATTCCATACGATTAGATAGAGATTGAATCGCACGGATATATCGAATAACCATACTCTATACCTCTCTCTTTCTCATTCGTTTTCTATATACAACCGATCGATCATTCGTTCGCTTATGTATTATTAAAGTATATGCTTTGTCTCGTTTCATTCTACATCAGCATTTCTAATCATTCTTTAATCCTTCACACCTACGATACGTATGGTTTAGAGTTTTATACTAATTCTAAACTTATCTTTGATAATCAGAAATAATACGTTGTTATAATTCTCAATATAGATTTGTGATAATAGAATAATCGCAATAAACTTTGCGTTCGTTGTTCCATGAATTTATATAATCATGGAAAAAGCTAATTTAGCTTGTATCTGGTTCAATGATCTAACAGATCGATTTCATTGCTTCGATAGAAAAGATTAGATCTATCGACGTTACAGTTGTGACATGAACAAAGCGAAGAGAAGGAGCATAAGGAAATCTCGTTTAGTCGATCAATTTACGTTCTTTCGAAGAACGCTAATATTCGAGAGTGTTATGTCGGCTGATATCTAATTTCCATCGATATGTGTGTAAATTATATCTTACGATCTGGCGTTGCAAGATTGCCTCCAGCTGTGCACTTGTCGGCTGTCAGTTAAAAACAGACGCGCCTTGCGATTCTCTCGTCCATACAATATGATAAATCTATCGCTAATGTGACGGATTAAATATATAACCGTTTAACATATTAAGCATATAAATTGCGATCGTCAGGCTTTTTCCTTTACTTTATAGAATTTTGAATGTGAAATAATCTCTATGCATGCAACTGCATAAGAATTAATTCAGTTGAAGTCATACAATGATTTTCAAAAGTTCTCGATTTCAATATGTTTCTAATGTTTCTCCAGAAAGCGTTAAATCCAGGCGACGAGTAACATTAATTTTCCCATGACGAACGATTTATTATCTTTTTCAAGAAGGACTAGGAGCGCCGCGTAATTCGAGATCTCGAGTTACTACCGACGGTGAACGCTTAATCGGCGGAAAATGCGGATAAGAGACTGAACGGACCGAAGCGAGAAGAAATAGTTAACATTTCAGCCGCGATATATTGCGATCCGTCCGCTACATGTCAAAGCAAATTGTAAGTGAAATTAAATGCCTCCTTATCCGAGTCTGATAGATTTATGGCTATTATTTCAGAGCTAGGTATACATATACATTATCGCTTTCACGCCTACGAAAGTAACCGCATCCAGTAGTAAACGTCGAATAAACCGTCTGCCTTTGGAATTTCGTCAACTCGTTCGCTAAAAATTAAAATAGTAACGATTTTGACAATAAATCTATCTTCGTTATTCCTATTACTTCCTTTTCTATTGTTTTTTATTTTATAAAATTTTATTACATGTATAGAATTAATAGGTGTTACAGTTTCGTCCGGGATGCTTTCTAAGTGATCAAATTTAGCATTGGACGGACTTTTCTTGATGGCCTTCGAATGCGAAATTAAGGTCTTGAAAGAAAGTGTTTGCCCATTACGATTTTAGATTTTGTATGAATTTTTAATATATATCCATTCTATGCGGTGTGACATTTGCAGAATGAACGATGATAAGAACAAATGATACTATGAGATTTCATCGTAGCTATATATGGAGCATTGTAAGTGACTAATGTGATCATTAGTCAGACATTCTCGCTTCCCTAATGACTCCTTTAAGATTCCTTTATCAGTTAGAGGATGAGACGTGTAAATGTAGATCATAATTTAATCGAAGCTATGGTTAAAATAATTTTCTACTTGGTTAGTTAACATTTTAAATTAAATTATAAAGAAATTGATACGATTCGCGAAAATCGATCCATCATTATTTTTAATTTTATTAAATTTTCCTCATCACGATATATGAATACATAAAAATATTTGAAATTCAGAACATTCGGAATATTCGGATACATTACGATATTTACTATTTTATTTTTATCGTTCTTTATTCTTAGCTGGAACAACAAATTTAAGCAGAAATCGAAATCAAAACAAGCCAAGAGTATACAAACTTGCGTTTCTCGCGTCTCTATGACGAAATAATATGGTTCGACGTTGTTGATACTAGTGAAGGAGGGAGAACGACGGTTGTCGCAACATTTGTTGTTGTTACTATTGGCGGTAGTGGTGGTAGCGATGGTAGAGGTGGCGATAGAGGTGATCGTGGGCCTGGGCCTTGGCAGATACGGTAGAGACACCGTACAAGCAACGTATAATTAGTCTAATGACAGTGCCGAGTGCCGTTGCTATCCCGGAAGCTCGGAGAAACGTCGTAAGTAAGTACCTTACGTCTATGTATTATAGGTATATTTGAACTCTCTGTGTAGATAATTCCGTTCTTATATCTATACGAATATGTGTATACATATATAAGCGTGTATGTATATCTATATTTCATTATATCGTAAGATACATACTATAACGTAATACCATGGAGAAGCGCCACACATTGTCCTTGCTAGCTTAGCTCATCGATCATTGTCGCATTTGAAGACAATGATTCGGAGAAATTGTTGTTTCCTATGTTCGGAGTTGGACGAGGATAAGGAAGACTGGTGAGCTCTTACGACAGAACGATGAGATTCCTTCGCTTCATCCACCAGCTTTCTCAACCTGACGAGCTGTCCCAGATAGTTGGACTTCTCTTCGAGATGAAATTTCTTGCCCGATTTTTCTACTATTTTTATATCTTCAAATGAACTTGCATTATATCCCTTAGTAAGAACTTCGTAAATTTAAATGTTATTACTTTTGCTTATTCTTTATTTTTTTTTTCTTATTTCTTACTACGTGAGATCTTGTTGATAATGAAATGTCTTTGTTCTTAGCGAAATAGCAGCTATTGAATTTGTTATCAATAGAATGGTATTACACACTGAAAAGGTCAGAAACGTGATCGCGATATACGTATCATCGTGTGACTTTCGTTACGTGGCAGAGTACATATATCGTAATGACCGACCGCAATACTATTTGCAAGCTTGCTCCAACTCGTAAGACCGTTGTAAATCGTAAGACGATTTATCGCATGGCTATAATTCTCCGGTTGTTCCATGAATTTCAGTATCTAAGTTCGATTCCTGTTAGAATAACGTCGTGAGATACCTTTTATTACCGTCGCCTCTAACATAGACCACATATTTCTAATTTATATTTCGATCGTATTTAAATATTTTTGTAAAATTTATGTCACGAAATAGAAATGATTACTCTGTCATATTGATTTTCTATCTGTTTTATCAAATTAACTGGAAATTCTGATCGGTCATTTTCACCGTTATCATTTATCAGTGATTACGTCTGTTAGGAAAGATCGATTCGATTATACGAAATACTTTATTAGCACTTCGTACGGATAATTATGAATTGATTGTGTAAATGGAATATGCCAGCAATGAGTCGCTAATGAACAGTGAACCGAGTTATCGATTGTCGCTAATCATTTCTTGATATACCAATGATAATTAATGAGTAATCGTTTCGTATAGATTGTATTTATAATGAATATATCATTTATTTGTCACTTTTATCAAAAAAATGTTATATCTTTCGATTCTTATTTTTACGATTCATTATTTTATTAAAAGCCTTCACCTTTCATCCGTATAAATCTGAATGAAAAGTAAAGTGAAAAGAAACAAAAGATTAAATAAATTATATAAAATTATTTTGACTATGTCGTAAAAGTCATTTAAAAATTAGTTTTAAAATGCTACGAATTTTTCGAACTTTCGGATTACGTTCTTTTTTCGATTGTCACATTCGATCCCTCAAACGATCGATATTCTTTCAGGAATGGAGTACCGATCAACGACCTACCTACGACCACAATGCCCGCGGGAATTTGGCTTCGAAAGCTCGTGACGCGTTTCATCGTTCCTCTTCCATTTCTACGCGCCTACCTGTACAGAGAATACATCCACCTCACGTACACTTGGGAAACGGCGAACTGTATCGTGGAGCGTGACTAATTGTCGGCAATAATGCCGGCGACTTATCACACCGCCCTAAGTGTAATAGCGAGCTAGAAAGATTTGCGAGCTGTGGTGATCCCGTGGTAAAAGAGGAAGATTCCCTTTGTGAAGAGTAAGATTCTAATATCTTCCGTCTAACGAGTATAATATAACTTAAACAAAATTTTATATAATTTTACAGAATTTTCATTTTGCACGCCAACGATTCACGCGACTCCGCTTTTTTTGCCTGAAAAGATAAATTGAACAATGAAAAACGAACCGTCCGATCTATCTTTGAGTAAAGATGGTAAAGAAGTATATCTTGATAATCTTCAGTTAATCAAGACGATTGGAAAGACCGTCCGAAGTAAGTATCTTTCAAGACGATATAAAAAGGAAAAAAATTGTGAAAAAGAAAAATATAAAAACGAATGCAGAGGCAGAGAAAAAGTACGTTCTTTCGGCAGGTTGCCAAGGGGAGAGGAGGAAAAGGAAGCAGGTTTTCTACCCTTTGGAGAGCATCGTTCCAACTGCATCTTCGTGGATGGAATTTAAAAGCGGATGGGTGTAGTAAGTTTTCAGTTTTCTTCAGCTTCTGCCACGACTTTCTCTCTTTTCTTCTCTCATTTTCTCTCTTTCTCTTCTTCTTCTTCTTCTTCTTCTTCCTCTACTTCTGCTTCTTCTTCTTCTCCTCTTGGTCGAAGAGTACCGAGAGTCTGGACTTCCATTAATCGTGAAAGCAATTATTACGAGGGAAAGGTCACGGGGCAGACTCTTAATCGTTCTGAGGTGTGAATGCTAATGAGTCCGAAGAACATGGAGCCAAGATGCTCGTTGTCCGCACTTTCGAGAAAAAGAACGCTTGTGGCGATCTTATAGCCTGACCTTGATTAATGCTGAGAATAAATGTACTCGAAATATTTTATACTATATAGGTAGAGTCTAATGCCTTCTTCGTAGATTATATATCACGTCAGAATTGGATACAACCAAGAAGAAGATTGCGAGTGCGGTGTCATTATATAGTTACAACTATTACGCAGTTAAACTTTCTTATATTGTATACGCACATATGTTCCACGCGTCTAGATATATATTTATGCGTTATCTATATAAGCGTTGATAGTTTTTTTAGATTAGATTCATCGTTGGTAAGAACATAAATTGAAGAATCTTACAATTAGCACGCATAAGTGGGTCATTACCATCTTTGTCAGCCATGCGTGTCGATCTTATCTTTCTGTACTTTTTAGGTATGTAAATCTTTTCTCGAGGGAATTTTTAATCGTACGAGTAAGCTCTATGAGGTAGCTAATGATAAAAAATTCACGATGAAATAACGTACTTTAGACGGATATTAAAGAAATATCATACTCATTTTCTTGATTAGTATCGGACACATGTGGTTTGTTGGTTTTCGAATGAACCTTTCAAAACTTTTTAAACGTAACGAGACTAACGGAGATGATGCGATTTCACGGCAATCGAACACCCATACTATAGTATAGCGGATCTTGATAATCCTATTTCATCCTTCATCTGTTCTCTATCGTATCTATATCCATATTGAGTTTTATCATTTTTTCATAATCGTACCGACTAATAACAGAACGGATTTGTATGCCCAGATGTATGTACATAATCGGATCTGTAGATATAACATTAATACTCCAAAAATGAATATTCCAATGAAAAGTATCGGCTTTAGAATTATAAAAGAAGCTCAGTATGAAATCGTCCTGTTATAATCTTCGTAATTGGTATAATTTTGACGGGATGAAGTCTCTTGATAAAGTTAAAAATTCTTCCGCGAACGATATCCCTTTGATACGCACTCGATGAATGAATGAATGGAATAACCAACGTTACAATCGGTAGTAAATCCTGATTTTCTTGAAGCTAGAATACAATTCGGCCGACGTAACGAACCAATGTACATAACGAGCGCCTAATTTAGAGTTAAGCCGCAAAGAGAGAAAGAGAGAGAGAGAGAGAAAAGCAGAGGAAGAGAGAAAACTGTCTAGTGTAGAGACGCCTTGCACCAGTGAAAATATATCTACGAAACAGAAATTGCAGTCTAGGACGAAATTTAGTCTCGTTAACCCGACTCGGCATTAATGTACACTCTACGTAATAGTTCCGTTAACCGGTAGTTATGTCAATTAGGTTTACTCGAACTGGCTGCTTTCAGAATTATTTAAAGAGTTATTACAGTGATGGTTTCTAGTGGGAGTTGCAAGAGAGGATTAGGATTATGCTTTTGGGAGCTTTGAAGTGTCAGCATCTATTCGAATTACTTTGTCTTGATCAATTCTAACCAATTCAAACCTGTCATAAATTTCGTACGATCTGCATAGTAATCAGAGACGACGTAATCATAGAAAATGTAACACCGTTCGAATTGAAAATCGATCCTTTTATACAGTAAAAAGAACGATCAAATAAATGAACCACAAAATATTCGCTCGTTATTACGGCTAAATCAACTATCGATGGGAGCATCAAAGGCAGAAAACAACAAACACGTGTGTCGTATAAACCAGATACACGAGCGACGAAACTCGATGAGTAGGTATCGAGGTGCTTCTCGTTGGTTACAAAATACATTCACATCCCCAATAGCAGCGTTACGACGTAATATAACGGTGTACGTAATTCGAAAAGCCATTGTGAATTACGACTCGACGTTCGTGTTGCATACGCGATGCGACGACAATTCGAGAGAACATTTCACTTTCCACAGTACTTGCTTCGATTCAATCTTTAATCTATCGTAGACGTGAATTCGATCATTACGATGACTCTCCAACGAGCAACAATAAAACAAAGGACCATTTTATTTCGATTATTTTCCACGGCAATACCAATAGTCGATCTAATTCCTACCAATTGATACGTTATACCTTTGATCTTAATGTTTCTTCTGTGTAGAATTAGTAGACAACGATTGAAAAGCGATTGGAAATAAGTAATTAAGAAGATTCTACTAACAATTGACTAAATTAATTTGTTAAACTTAGAACACAAAGAAACAAAGTGTTTTACTCAAGAGATATTTATTGTGGAACAAAAGAAATTTATTGCGCCATTTCTTGTACTATACTGACTTTTAGTGTAGGGATTTAACGTTGCGGAAATCTGGAAGAGATTAATTATACCAGGCATTTCATCGATTTCGCGTTGGACAGCTTGCTGAGTTTCCAATGCTTTCTCGCAAATATACCTTTGCCATTGTCGGGTCATTAATTTATATTGTAAGAATAATAAATACATTTTAACAAGTTGTTAAGGGATTTAAAAAATCAGAAATGACACGAATAAACAATATCTAATGAGTAAAGCACAAAAGTATCAGTTAAGGATGACGAAAGAGTATCTGTTCGTTTACGGATTTATTTACCAATCGTTTTATCTTACACAGGTAGCTTTGTTAGTGATAAACGAGAATGCGTCGTTACCTCCGAAGGAGTCGATCGGAAACGATAAAGGACGATCGACGAGTAAGTGTAAAGCGATAACACCAACCGATCGAGAAACGATTCAGCTACAAAAGCCGAGTCAATCTTCGTACTCGGAACCTGAATTATTATACCTTACGTCCGATACGGTTATATGGCCGCGACTCTGCTCACCCGTTGAAATGCTGTCAGCTTAATTAATGGTGTTGTGTCATGAATGTGGGCAACCTGCCAGCAGCTCGTTAAATTATCACACAACGACTCATTAAGCCTGTGCGCTTCGATAACGAACTCGTTGCGTCTCCTGTCCCTCAGGATAATAGCGTAGATAACTTATTCCTTCTTGCTATTTTGCATCATGTGTACAGATCTGCGTACGTGCGTGCACATATGCGAAATAACATAGATGCATACATTGTCAATAAAATATCTTTATACTTTATCGTTTTCAATCGTCATATCCAAAGTATTATTATTATCTTTAGTAGCCTCGTTACTAGTACGATACTATGAAATTATTGTCGCCCGTTTCACGATCGATAATGAAACATTCGTTCAAATATCACCCTGAAATATTAGATGATATTCAATAAATCTAAGAATAACAGTTCAAATTTAAAAAATAAAAAGTAAGTTCGAATATGATAATTTTTATTTCGATCAACACGATCAGGATGTATAAAAATCAAACGAATTATAAATAAGCGTATACTTTTTTAATGCAATTCTAAATAAATTAGGCAAATAAGCAATTCAAATACTAATGAATATATAGATAACGAGAGAATTTCTCGATCGTAAAGTCTTTCTTAGTGTTCCTTGGAGGAATAATTTATTTCTTTCTCTTATCCCCCGAAAGCATTATTAAGGCTCATAATAATGACTACTAAAGTTAAACTCACTCCCTAACTATTGCATAATAGAAAAGATATGGGCGACATTCGTTACAGAGGAGATTCTTCATAAAATTCACCTTATAAATCTGTCAATTATTCATCAAAACGGCAGCTCGTAATGACGGAAGCGAGAAGTAAACTGCATGTTCTGATCGAGCGTAATTATTCAAATCCGACCGAAGGAAACTCAACGTAATGCGTCACTCTGTACATCGCTGTAGGTAAATAATTACGTACTCCTGTCATGTAAATACTTGCCATACTCGTCGACTTAATGAACTCCATGCTCTACTAGTACCGATCGTTCCCTCTCTCTTTATTTCTTCTCTCTCTCTCTCTCTCTCTCTTTTTCTCTCTTTCTCTTTCTCTCTCTTTCTATCTATCTATCTCTCGTAATTATACTTCGTACGAATATGAACGTATATAACTTGCGATAAGGGCAGATATATGCATGTATACATATATGCTTCAGGCTTTTGCTTCTCATATGCAAAACTTAACGTGGAAGTTGGAACAATACATGTACGAACATTTGCGTACGATCATTGATGTAGAAAATATTACGATATGTTCGATATGAAAGAAAGAAGACTATAAACAAGTTCTTCAGCGAAGATTAATAATCATACTTGTATAAAATGATTAAGTCACATATCGTTCAGCTATTTAATGTTGCTTAATGTTTTATAATCAATGCAACGATTAAGTCTTTAAATATTCATCTCATTAAACCGTAACTCAGTTTATATTCTTAACCGTTTAGTTACTTTTAAAAATAAAATAGTCGATTGCTAGTAAAGAAATGCTTGCGTAAGCACTAACCGTTTCTCTCGCAACTTTGTAATTAAGATTGAAGAGTAATGAACGATAGAATAAATCGTCGCTCGTCTTTATGTAATGTCGGAGCTTTAGAAGTCTCTTATATTTCTGGATTAATTGCCATTCAAAAGAATAGATTCGTGTTAAACGATTTTCATATGTTATTCCTAGGAGAATACGTACAGTAGAATGAAAAAGAAAGGTCATTCTCATAGTGGTATTGTCTGAAAGAGAATAGCTTGGTTTAGTACACGGAACCCTTTTCAATAGGAAGAATTAGGTCGAAAGTAGAATCGTCTGAAATAAAAGTTAATCCTTCTTGAGTTGCTCAATACTTCGTTCGGATAGATTAACAATAAAGTTGTAGGATAGAGATTTTGAAAACTTATTGACCTATGACCTTTAACCACTTGAAATTGCTTTTTTAAAGAAGCACACTATCCGAAAGGAATAGCGTTTTATTTTCCAAACAAAGAATAGTAACAAACGGATGCGGGTCCCAGTGTTACAAACAAGAGAATGGAACAAAATAATGGGGTCAAGTAGAAAACTAATACTATTACAAAATCCAAGTAATATCTTTGAAAGGAAGAGAAAAGATGGCTTCACGAAGATGCGTCACGTCGTTACCTTTCGTCCATCAAGAAAAACTAAAATGAGAGAGAAACAGAGACAGAGAAAGAGAGAGAGAGAGAGAGAGAGAGAGAGAGAGAGAGAGAGAGAGAGAAACTTCAGAGACGATAGTACTCGTCTGCTTGCGAAAATCGTATAATGCTCGAGCTATTCAAAGGAGAAAGACTTAGAGTTATAACGTTACCGGCGAGTTTCCGGAGAGAAGATCGCTATCTCTATTGCTATCGCTATCACGGGCAAGGTCCACTCCGAGGTATACGTAACGTTTCTCCGTAGCATCTGGAATCTCTACCTTCTCTTCGGCTCCTTCTTTTTCTCCCACTTTCCACCCTCTTCTCCACTATCTCGTTCTCCTTCTTCACAGCTCGTTGGAGCCCATGATACAGTGCAAGAAGAAGGTTAAGAAGACCGGAAGTCTCGTCGTCTTTCTGATAAATAGCTCAGAAATTTCAATAGCTTGAAGTACGTATGCCATTTCTCACGAATCATTTTCGATACGGTAAAATCTTGTTCTCTTTTAATATCAGCGACAATTGACAAATTTCACAATTGAATTTTTCTTTCTTTCTTTCTTCCTTTCTGACGTATCTGCTATATCATTTTTCTTAAATAAAAATCACGAAGACAGGGGAACCTCATAATATAATAAAATTTCGATGCTGGTGTATAAATTTAGAGTTAAATTGCAGGTTTAAATCTAAGCTATTATTTACACTTTCGTGGAAGTACGTCATTCTATGCACTCGGAAGTAGGACGCTTCTCAACGAGATAGCAGTCTACGTGATCCGCAAATTCCTTCCCTCTTACAACGAAGGAGCCACTCTTTCTCAATGTCTCTCCTTCGTATTGCGGAATAAAGAGAGAGAGAGAGAGAGAGAGAGAGAGAGAGAGAGAGGAGGAGAATAAACACTGCGACTTCGAGACAACGTCTTTCTTTAGGTGAATCTTCTTACTCAACGGATAATCTCACAACAAACGGCTCTACTATTTCTGATTTTTAGAAACTTTTACTTACATTTATTTCGTCTCTTTGTCTGTTCTTCCATTTATTCCTTCATCTACATTTTAGGTCGTGTGAATTGCAAAGATTCTTAAACAAACTATTTAGATACAATTTATTAGTTGTAATGTAGTTAACGAGACTTTATAAGAAAATGATTTCGACAAAAGCTTCTTTTTTTTTACGTAAAATTGAAATTGTCTTGAAATAATCTTGAAGCGAATAACTTCTGTTTCAATATTTCTTTTCAAAAATGCATTGTTTTCGAGATATTTATAAATCTCAGTTTGAGAAACTCTATCTGTATATATAATACACACATATGTATGTATATATATATATATATATATATATATGTATTGCGGTTCCAGATCTATGTTTGGATCCATCACTGCAGAGAACCCAAACATCAAAAGAGGGAAAGATAGAAAGGTTAAAGGGAAGCATGATTGGATCACGTTCCCTTCCTGTGGTTTTAGTCAAGCCAAGGATCGATCTCGAGTGCATCACAACAGAGAGCAACATATTTGTGTTCATATTGATTTCCAATGATACATTTGATGAAGACAAATCGACGTCAAACCATTATGGTTTTTAAAATTTTCTTTGTAAAGTTTTCCCAAGTTAATAATTATATTTTAATAAGCTTAGATGAAAGTATATGTACATAGATAGCGCTCTTTTGTCTATCTCTATGAAAGGATCAAAATGTTGAAAGTTCATATAGGTATATTCTTAGTAACGCAAGAACAAAGGAAAACGAGAACGTCGATGTTGTTTCTAAGAAAAATGTTGTATTAATACACTACTCGGTATGGATCGAATGTTTCTTGCAATATGCCTAATGATCTGCCATTCGTTCTTTCACACGATGTTTTATAACGAGAGAGAAAAGAAAATACGATGGTTAGAATGATGCCGATGAAGAGATGGTATCGTCGAAGAGAATAGGTGTATAGAGAATCATTGGATCGTACAGGTGCATTTGCAGGTCGCTTTTCAAGATACTTTAAGACGCTTTAATGTCGTATTGTCTTCCGGAAAGATTTACAGACTTGATCGCATCACTGGCTTTCGTTTGGTTTTGTGAAAAGGTAATTGTTCTCTCTGTGACATACAAGTATCATTTCTTTCGAATACAATCCTCATTAATCCATGCGCTATGTTTTACGATATATTTATCTCTACATTTTTTAAATATTACGTTTTTAAAAATTCAAACGAGATCGCAAAAAATTTCTCTTACAAAAAATAACATGAAATATTGGATATTTTTCGTTATCATGATTATTACGACGATAACACGAAAATTACTATCAGACATTTTTCAGATCTATGAATTTTACGATCACTATCTTAATTTGTAGCGTTAATGTCTCCATTTTCTGCTCCATCGGTGATATAATTCGAATCGATTGATGCTGGGTATTCGATAGCTGCGAAGCCATCGTTTCCTCCCTATCTCCCTCCCCACCTCTCTCTCTCTCTCTCTCTCTCTCTCTCTCTCTCAACTCGTAACAATAGATTCAGAGTCCGATTCGATATCGTCGAGCCTATCTTCGGCTTCACAATTACGTATCATTAAAGTAACAACGGCTTAGCCCGTTGCACAAGTAATAAGGTCGAACAATTATGTGGCATAAACTGCCTCTCGAAAGCCCACCGAGCACGATGCTACGAAAATGCTCCGTAAGTTTCGAGATTTTATTTCGATATCAAACTTTCGATCCCCGTCAAAAAAAAGGACTCGTTGGTCGTAATTATCGAATCACCGGATAAAACTCGTTTCGCTTATTTACGGGAATAAATTTGCCAGGAGAAAAAACATACTGAATGTTGTGAGGACATTTACGATTTTCGTAACGTATTTTTCGCGATATATGTAAGTTTTTTTTTTTTAATATCAACGTTTTAGATTATTTTCGGTTTAATAACGGCCATTTAAGTGTCAAAAGATGGACTCAAAAAATTTATGAAGCTTATTTATGATCTTATAAAGATAAGGGACGATAAAATAGACACGGGTATTTACTTTCTCTCTCTTTTTTACGTCATTTTTATTATTAATCAGGATATAAATTTATCGGTGAAAACATCGGTGCTTTTCAGTTAATTACTCTGATCGATTAGCTTGATGATTTAACAAGATCTTTTTTCAACGCGGTGTCTATTAATCTTTTCCGAGATAATTAACTGTACATGATACGTATACATCATTAAAAATATTATACTTAGCCTTATTTATTTGCTTTTAAATATCATAAATTTATTTTTTTTCTTTTTCTAAGAAAGGATATTAGATATGTTACGTGGTATATGAAAAAGGATGCAAAAATTACATTTAACGAAAGAGACGATACGATTTACTTGATAAGATGTCGTCAGTAGAAATATCCGAGAAATAAAAATTTTCTTTCAATCTTTGAGGTTGAAAAATCGAACAGGAAAAGAGTGAAATAAAGGGAGAAACAATTAAAAAGAAGGGGTGAATAGTTCTTGGAAGGTGACGTTACAATCGACTTGAAAAGTTTCTTAAGCAGTCTCAGGAAGTCAAGCAACTCGCATCGAGCTTTTAACACGGATACAAAGAAAAGCCACGAAGTATGTTAGGAACTAAAGAGAAAGAACTAGTAGTTGGTAGTAGTTGTGGATGTTTCTTGGTCATGAAGTATGGACCGTATAACGATGAAGTAGTAGGAGGCAAGAACCGAAATTCGACGTGTTTTTCGAAGTAGTCTAAAGGACGAAGAAGCAAGACAGACGAAGAGAGAAAGCAGAAGGCCACGAGGAAAAGGTTAGAGAAAGGGGAAAGGGCTCTCGAAGTTTCTGAAATTGTTCAGCGAAAGTTTCATGCTTGCTGCGTGAAAAGCGTCACTTAAGCAATTTCTCTCTCTCCCTTTCCCTTCCTCTCTCTGTCTCTCTCTCTCTCTCTCTTTCTCTCGAAGTCTGATTAAGTTGAATTAAAATGAACGAGAGCAGACTTGAAACGTTTCTATCCTTCGAAACTTACTAATGAGAATAGGTATTTCTATCCTCGTAACTTTATATTGGTCTTCGAGAGTTTTTTTTTATACAATTGTTGGTAATCAAATATACCGTTTTATACTCGTTTTTCAAGCGTACATTTTATCGTTATTAAAACGAAATCGATATTTATCGACAAAAATTGAATTCTATCAGTTCGGTTTCATCAGAAGCGATTTTTCGCGATTGACTTCAAAATCCTTTTTAATCGGCATTTATTTATTTATTTTCTGCATAGGAGAGAAAGAGAGAAAGAGAGAGATAAAATTATTTTCGATTAATAGCGGTATTTGATCGGATTAATTGCTCGTAAATTAATTTAAAATAGGAAAATATAATATATTGGATAAGCGCATGATCGCACGATCGTTCTCGGTAAGAACCGTTTTGCAGAAGTTATTATGATAGCTCATAATTCATTTTGACGATAATCGTAGTAAACTGGTTTTATAAATCTTTTGTAATCATCTTTCCTTACGTGACTTTCGAAGAAGGCAGATGCGTGTGTACGTCCCACGCACGAAATTTTCATCGTTCATTGAATCATAATTTAAAAGAAAATAAAAAAAAATCGAACTTACGCTGATTCACCGACGAGATTCTGATTCCTATAAAATTTTATTTTAAAGGTTAACTATATTTTTAAAAAGAATTAGAAATGATCTTTTAAACTTTAAAAAGCAGTTTTTAATTTACACTTGACCTTCGGTTAGATTGGGTCAGTCTTGACAAGACTTACTAGAATTCTTATAAAAATGGAGGATATAATGAAAAGTACATAGGTACTGTGATTTTTCGAGAAGCATACGACGTTCACCGTTGTTCGACCATGATCGAGAAAGGTGAAAGTGGACGAAAAACGATTATCAAACGAAACGAATGACGATTTTATTCGAAAGGAAAAATAAAATGGAGAAATAATGGTATTAATTATTATTGGTATTTGTCGTTATAATAAAGAGATTTCTCTTGCTATTGTGCTTTTCTGAAAAGAAGTTGTTAGTTGACGGTATTTGGCTTTAAATAAAAGGTTAACAGCGCGAGTAAAAGCATATTAAACTAGTACAAAACAATATAGAAATGTAGTCTTTTGTTGGATTTTCGTTGAGCATTAATACAGCTTTTGTTACAACTTTGCTACGTCACTTTGATTACAGCTTATCTTTCTTCCGCTTAAACAGTTATCATTCTTTAGATATTATCTTTTAGAATTTCAGTTTCTTAAGTACAGCTAACGCAAAAGAATTCGCTTTTCGAAAAAAAAGAAAGCTTTTAGATAACTTCGAATAAAGAAGTATTTGCTTTTTTTTACAGTAAGTAGATAAGAAATCATGTTAGGCAGTAAGAATGAATCACTGTGAATAAGTTATATGAATAGGTACAATCTATCATTTCTTTTCAACGTTCTTCCAATATTATACCTCAAATTATGTCTTAGTTTGCAAACTACATTTATCCTCATCTTCTTTTCCCCCTATACAAACTATTTTCCCGTATCCCGTTCATTTTCTCATACCTAAGTTCGATCCACACAACCTAATTGTTCGAACGTTCCTCTTTAGCCATTATTCTCTTCATCCTTTCCAACGTTCCACCATTACATTTCACATTACATTTTCCTCTCTTTCTCTTTGTACTTCTACCTAGCTCGTAATAGATACAGGAATGTGCTAACATCCACCTTCATTCCTTCCTCTTATCCTCGTCCACTTTTAGCTTTAGCTCTTTTTCTCTCTCTTCCCCTCTCTCCTTCTCTCATTCGCTATAGTCAGGTCGGATAAAGCGTACAATTGCCACGCTGCAAATCAGGGGCCTAGAGAGAGGTACAATTAACACATTGAGCTAAACCAGTTTCCAGCTTACTTACGACCACCGTTTGCCTCTCTGTAACGTGTCTCGCTCAACAACAACAACGGCAACGAGTACCTCGTGCAAAGAGAGGAACCGTCCCATGGAATTTACGGGGTTCGAGTTGCTCGGTTTGTTTTGTTCCACATATATCTACGTACATACGTGCATGTGTGTTACACAAAACCCGTGTTGACTTACTTGCATTTAACGTCCAACGTTAACAGGAGACTTTAGAAACGCGAGATATTAAGCTTTTCCCGTCCTCTCGTTGTCCCTATTTAAGAATTTATTTCTAGGATCGTAGATACGGAGGTACTCGTTAATTCTTATTAATTATTATACAAAAATCTATTTAAAATAGTCTTTCGTTGTTGCGATAAAATCCAAAAACGTATATGGGTCAAGGGTGATTTTTGAAAATTTATAAAATCGTATGTGCCAAAGAGGTAACAAAAGAAACAGAATAAGAACGAAATGCAAAGAATGTCGAAAAGTCCGGCTCCAATGCCGTACACGCTCTTTGGAATGTTTACAATCATTGTGAAAGAGTACGCGTAGTGCAAGCACAACGATAGGAAAACTAACACGTACTTTCTGATGGCATTTTACCCTTTCCTTCGATCGAACGGCCTCGTCTGCTTGTAAAATCGCCTCACATAGTCGTATTACTGGCGACGTCGACAGCAGCAGCGGTAGCACCAGTAGCAGTACCAGCAGCAGTACCAGCAGCAGCAGCAGCAGAAAAGGCAGCAGCGGCAGTAGCAGCAGCAGCAGCAGCAGCAGCAGCAGCAACGGCAGCAATGCCTAGCTACCAATAGCACCACCAGCCAAGACGTTCTTCTCGTTACTTACAAATTTATTCGATGACACCGACACACTTTCAGCACCAATCGTAGTCGGAATAAGTGTCGTGAAAACGATTCGAAGCTTTACTTCGAACGTGGTACGATTCACAAACGCCTGAATACACGACGTTGCACCAGACTTCTAGTTCTTGGACATCTAACTTTCGCGATATTCTCTTTTAACGACTTTCAAATCTTATGCAAGAGCTTTCGCAGAAAACTGTGAATCATCTCTTTTCTTGTAAAAAGAAATCTCTGCGACATTATCTTCTTTAATCATTATTTTGATCCGTTTTTATTGCTTATGAAAAAGTAAGATATTGAAATTCGTCGATGATTATTTTTATTAAGTATCGATATTTAACTTTTGTGGCTTATAATTTATCTTATCGACATTGACGTTAGATCGTTTTATTTTTTTATTTATTATTTTATTATGAAAATCTTTCGTTTCCATAACCATTCATTTGATCCTTGTGGAAACAATATCGAACATTTCTACCGAATATGTACTCAACGACAAATTGATTCGTCGATCGATCGATTATAACTCGTACGAATGTTTCGAGTATGGACGGTTTCGATTGGGAACAGTTAAATGATAATTAAAAGGGGAAGAGAAAACGAATAAGTCCGATGGATTTTAGGTCAAATGAATTTTCTTCGGTAACCGATATCGAAACGAAAAAATTACGCGACAATTTTCGCGTAGAAACGGTACGTTTCTTTGACTTTTACCAAATGCGTGGCTAATTATGCGGTTTAATTGCGAGCTAACGACACGCGAAATCGCTGGGGACGAGGCCTATAATTATCCGTGGGTTTAATGCGCGAAGCTAACGATTGGAACGTACTACCGTCGCTATATTACAGGTATACACACATACATATGTACATGTGTAGAAACGTATTCACGATTATTATGAAAAGGCATGAAGCCTACTTCGCGCCTTTGTATGTATGCGTATGTATACGTGTACGCCATTATGTCGTATCATTCCCAAGCACCCAGAAGTTGGAAGTAATTATCGTTCCTTCGTAAACAGACGGCAATATCCTACGATCACAGATTGATTCTGTAAATCGAATCAATGTTCACGACTCTGTTTGCTACTTAATTTTGTTAAGGTTCTATTGAAAAAGAACTATTAATATCCTCTGAAAGCATTTCGATGTATATTTAAAAAGAAAATGAATTATTCGACTTTCGTTGCGTCTATCGAACAATTTTGTATTGCATCTGGTTTATGAACGAAGACGACAATAATTTTATAAATATCTAATGAGTTCACGAATACGAAACTCGTGAGTCAGCACGAAATTTGCGTTTGTACGATTATACAAGATAAATGGAACGACGTGATTCAATTATATTCCTCTTGAAGATTTTCCATGAAATAGGAGCGCTAACAAAATAAAAAAAGAAAAGAATAAAACGAAAAACAGAGAAAGAATAAAACGTGAGTATATAAAAGAGAATAAAAAAGATGAGTCGAGATCGCAAAAAAAGATAGATACTTTTTTCAGAGCGGCTGACAGGAAAGTTAGCTAGTCGAGGGATATCTTTGCAGCTTTCGAAGTCCCTTCTAATAAATCTTGGCCGATGTTTCGCCGGGTACACATACCGCGACATAATTACCGCCCCCGTTCGCCACCCCATGAAATACATCGGTGGGTATAAACTCCCGGCGTCGCGGCAGGTAATCACGCTTGTTTGTACTTCGCTCCTCGCTTCTTATTTACGACGGCTACGATTATTCATAATAAATATCTTTCCACCAACAAAATAATAAATAACATCCTCTCTTCAAGAAAGAGAAAGAGAGAAAGAGAGAAAGAGAGAGGTCGACAGAGAGGAATAGACTAGAGAAAAGGAACGAAGTAGGCCGAGAGAGAAGGGAAGAAGAGAAAGGAGTAGTATGGGATACATACATAGGTGGGTGGAAGCTGAGAAAGAGAAGAGAGATGAGAGGACGAGAGAGAGAGAGAGAGAGAGTGGGAGAGAGAGAGCCGGAGGCGTCGCGCGGGTAGGTACACCGTTTTTGCTTGATTTATATCGACGCGCCGAAGCGTGTAAAGCCGACGCGGAGTCGAGATATTCTTGTTAAGAAGAAGGAGTAAAAGAGAAGGGGAGGGAAGAAAGGGGGGAGGAGGGGCGAACACAAGTATAAGAAGAAGCAGAAGAAGAAGAAGAAGGAGAGATTCGTTGGAAGTTGGAAGCGAGTCGCGTTGAGATAAATCGCCTTGCGTCCTAGCGGTTTATCAAAATTCTCGTTTGACCGCGGCATTATCTCGGCTTTAATAGATAGGCTAGATACTCTCGTTAGACACGCACGATGCACCAAGCGTCCTCCCTCCTTGTCTACGGCGCCACACCGCACCGCACCGTGCCGCGAAACCGAGCGGGAAGTTTGCGCGAATATCTCGACGTATCACGTTTCTTCCGTTAATTTACAGAGCCAAGTTACGTAGCACGATACGCGTCTATTGAATTGCCGTTCATTTTATTCGCTCTAGGAATGCCTTTCTAAATCGTTCGTTAGAATGGATTACATTTATATTTATATTATTTTGAAGTTATTTTAAGAACTCTCGATCGAAATATGTTATTAGATATTTTGATAGGTTCTCTTTCGTACAATCCTCTTCACGTCATGGAATTAAATCGATCCGGACGGCAAGATTTTGCCGATTAGCACCGACCTTTAATAATAGTCACATTGATACTAGGTCGGTAATTCGCTCCATGTGTGATCTGTAGGTACGGACTTTAGTGAATTGGCTCGAATTGAGGAGACTAAAGCAGATATTGGCTGTACTCCGAACAATCGCTGATATAGAGTATTCCAGCGTATAATCCACGAGAGAATTTAAATTCCGTTAGACATATTTCGAATAGCTTCTTGACAGATTGCGTTGAAGGTTTGTTAGAATTACGGGAAGATAAAGACGAAAAGAGTTAAATAACGTAACACCGAGCGAATATTCTTTACTTTTATTTTGTAAAGTATCACATTTGAAATCAGTGACATATCGATAATAAAGGCACGCCGATGAGGAAGAAACTCGAAGAAGAAATAAATTCTCGGTCTGACGAGGGGTTAAAAGTTATTCGGCGAACTTACACTCGAGATAATATCGTGAAGCATGCTCGCCGAGAAGGATGAGGAAGCCGCGAAGACGCTCATCGTGCGCCATACCATACGGTTCAACGACACTCTTCGGACGAGAACGAAAGGAAGCACCAAACAAAGGTCCCTCTCGTTTCATCCATCGTTCTCTTCCTCCCACTTGGAATTCTTCTTTCTCCTTACCTTGTCAGCGACTTTGATATGTAACGTAAAAAGTAGATAATTTACAATTATCGTTTACCGTTTTAATCAACTCCCAAATACGCTGATTCCACGGAACGCAATGATTCTTTTGGTACTTTTTAATCGGCAATAAAGGAGTCTAACGACGTCCCAACTAAAGCCGTTTTTCAGCGATCTCGCGACTTGCCACCAACGTCGAGGGACCTCTCACCGATGTGAGTCCTCGTGCTTGATGGTCCAACCGAGACGAGATCGTTTATTGGGATTAAGTAATTCGCAGCACATGTTGCTACTGGTACTGCCACTGCTACTGTCGCTTCCATTGCTGTTATAACGATATGAGCAGGAAATTCTCGCTCGCCAACTCGAAACGTGGTAATGGTTAACGCGAATACCCATGAGATTCGCCATTCGAATCTTAAAAATCGATGAAGAGAGGAATAAAAAGAAGAAGAAGAAGAAGGCATTTGCGACGTAGGGTGTATCGTCGTTTTAATAAACTTTTTCACGTGTGAGTTACGATCTACCGTAACCGTGTTATCAATACGTTTATTCGATTTATTCTCTCGACACGTGTAGTTTAAATGGCATCGAATATTTTCAATCGTGTTTCTTTATATTTCCGTGGAAGTATCGCGATCGAACACTAAACGAAAAGTATCTCGAAAATTAAACGTACCTCCGCTCTACCAACGCGGGAGAAAGTAATAAGTAAGTGAATCGTCGTGAAAAATAGACTCGTTTAAAGCAAGTATTTCTTTCTTCCGTCGCTAATCACGAGTCAGAAATAATCCAAGCGGCTTTCATGATTCACCGCGTATATCCATCGTGCTAAACGATTCTATTGTATACTTGCAGCTAAAAATTTCACGTTCATCAGTCGAGCTCTTAATACATATCGCTCACGATTAAAGCGATCGTTAGATGAAAAGAGAAAAGGAAGGGGCCGCCCGGAAGAAGACGATACGAATCCTCTCCGACTCTGCCTTTCAAACTGCTTTCACGACTTTCTTGGTAGGACGAAGAGCCTGCTGATGGTGGAACGAGAAAGAGGAAAAAGAAGCCGTTTTCATCGGCCTTAAGTGGGTATATCTCGGGGCGTACTATCGGATTTTTCCACGATGCTAGTGGTTGAGCTACTGCTTCTGACAAATGGCGGATCTTTTTCCTATGGATGAGAAAAATGGCTGCTCGCGGTTCGAACCGGCCCCTAGACGTTTTTGCGCGTTAATTTTAAAGCCGGAATAAGAAAGAATGGGGGAAAGAGAGAAAGAGAAAGACAGAGAGAGAGAGAGAGAGAGAAAAGAGGAAGAATAAAATGTAATGCTTGAATATCGATAAGACCTGAGGTAATGAATCTTCGAGATAGCAATTAGCCTCTTGGCCCAACTTGGCAACGGTAACACGGTTGAGTTTTAGACGAATAGAACTGTCTTGATTAAATAATGATCACGCATTTTTCAATGAATCCTAAGATTATTTTGATTTGACGATCGTAATTGCTTTTTACATATGCGTAACATACGCGATGATAGATAATAATGGGAAAGAGAGAGAAAGCGAGAGACGGGGATAAAGTAAAAATATTCCGCCTTATTATCGACTCAGCAACGCGTATCTACGTCCCTTCTCCATAACCTCGGCTTTTACAGGCGCGTCGTTGTAATTTAAGTGCTGGCCGGGACGCCACCCCCTGCACTCGAGTGCACTATGTCATTCTACATTAACCTAAAAAGGGTTTTGCTAGCTCAGCAGTTACTCTCGGCACTTGCACGAAGCACGCCATGTTATTTCACGCCGAGACGCGCCCGAAACGTCGAACCATTCAACCTCAATACGAATCGAACTATCCGTACCGATTCTACAAGATTTCTCTCTTTTTGAATCTCTTCGATCGCGTTAACCTACATTTCTATTTAAATACATACCGAAGAATATGAATTCTTTTTCCTTAGGTAGCGTTAGATAAAAGAAATTTTCAAATAATCAAACATACTCCTTGCTTATTCCAATTGCTAAATCCAATTTCATTCTCTAGTTTCGAAAGATTTCGAAGAATATCGAAAGACAAATTTTGATAGTCGACATTTTTGGGACTCGTTTTCGAACGAGTCCTTCTTTTCGTCTGCACTTCTTCTTCTTCTTTTTTTTTTCTCTTTGACATCGAAATTCCTTGGACGATTTATACGCGAGTTCGCATTGTGTCCGCTTTTACGAGAAAGCCATTTCGCTGTCTGAAAAGCTCGAAGCTTCGCGCGTGAGAGCAATCGCGCATCAATCTGTCCGGCTTTTGTGCCGAAGCGTACACGTATCACGCCCCCGTTCATTTACAAGCTACCGTAGACCCGAAACTATAAAAATACCATTCGCACAGATCAACCATTGTTGTCTCTTCTGGCACGGTCTATGGAACACGACACGTTCGCCGCGCGTACGTCCGCCAGAGATTGCAAGGCACATCGAACGAAAACGGTGGTAGCTTTTGTCGATAGAAGTGGGAGAGAGGGAGGGAGAGGGAGAGAGAGAGAGAGAGAGAGGAGTAAGAGAGAAAAAAAAAGAAAGTTCGTCTTTTCAATGTAGACGAGAAAAATCTTGTCTTTCTACCCCTCTTTTGTGAAGCTTTACGTATATCGGTTTACATTTCGATCGCAAAATTATTTTTCTATCCTTCGTTTACGATGTCATTCTACAGGAACGCGAATAAAATCGAGTAAACCGTTGACTATCCGGTTTCATTTCGCTTTTACGATAAAAGAGGGAAAAGGATAGGTAGTATTCTTTTCTTCGCCATTCCTAGAGGTAATCTTCTTTTCGAACATCTTTTATTATAAAACGTTAATTAATGATTCTTCTTTTTCTTTATTTTTTATTTTCATTGCATGACATAATACGAAAAAAATATTTCAGCCGATCGATGTGCGACGACTCTGAAAGATAAAATAAGTTATTATTTTTATTATTGGCCTCGATTCAGAATTCAGACAGCAAACATGAGACTTCCGTAAATCAATGATTCACGCATCACCAGGTTCCGACGATTACGCCTTAGATAATTAACTGCGCGTCGAGCAACTCATCGATTATTCCCTTTAATTGAGAAGTCCATGAGATGAAATTACGAGACGCCTCGACGATTCATGGATATTCAAGCATACTGGATGGATGCGCGTATAAGTGCTCCCGCTGATGACGTAAGCATAGGAACCTTTAGTCGTTCATATATGTATACAGAACACCTATTCATATATCTGCATATATATATATATATATATATATATATACATATATACATATATATACATATATACATATACATATATATATATATATATATATATATATATATATATATATATAATTATACCTATATACACCTGTAATTTCATAGAACATGTCATTAAGAGATCATTTCTTATCTATGATCGATTCTGAAGGAAAGTACGAGTGATCTTCAAAGAAGATTTCGTGGTTAGCTATTAATTAAATCGTTTAATGAAAGGAAAGAAATAAAAAAAACTCTTTGCTTCATCCATAGTGAACGAGATTCGTCTATAGATCTAAAGTGATTAACACTTAAATCCGTACAAAATGATGTCGGAACGTGTACACGCGTACGATCTTACGATTATTTTCAAGAAATCTTTCCCCTTGTATAAAGAGGACTCGCGAAGAGGATTAACTTCGTGTCCGTGCAATCATAATTTATATGTGATCCCCATTCTTTCGAGCTTGTTAAAATATTCTCTGCCTTATAGTTTTAAAGCTCCTTTGCGATATATTAGATTATACGCTATAACTTGGAATGATATTTTTCCGGGTCAAATTATTGAGGTTAAATAGATTATTTCTTTTTAGTTAGAGTAGTTTTATCGTGAGAGATATCTAATACTATATATATATATATGTATGTATGTATGTATTATATGTGTAAGAATAATACTGATTCTAGGTCAAAGAAGTTAAATTAAAAATGTAAGGTCTATAAGGAAGTCGACAATGTCGTTCGTAATATAAGTGGTACTTGAGACAGAAACTACGACTGCATAATCTATAAGGATCGTAAACCTCCTTTTACAGTCTTGAATAAAAAAAATATATATAACGCCTAAACGTAGAAAAGCACTTCATCTTCTATTTCGAGTCTTCGAATATAAATTTTTTAAAGATGAAAATTGAAATTAAGTTTGATAAGTTCAGTAGAAAAGCTTAAGGTTCGAGAAAATACCCCGAGGAATTATTTTTGATGTTAAAACTATTATAGTATATAGACGATCGAATCGATGATCAGTCTCGATCAACTTTGAACGATATCGTAAGATCGAATTTAAAGAGTCCTAAAACGTAAAAGACTTACAACTACGGAAGAAGACTTTATCGTAAGCATTTTTAGGTATAAAAAGAAAGGAGAAAGAGGACGAGAGAAAGAGGAAGAAGTACTTACCTCTCGTATTCTGAAAATCTTAAACAACGAGGACGTCTTATCAAGCTCATGCATATCCTTACATTAATTCCATAGAAAAGAGGCGGGCACGTCTTATCGTTAAAGCGAAGAAAAATAACCTATGTGTGTACATAGTATACTTGGACGAATTCCCTGAGGTAAGACATCGACCTGACACTCCCACATTGTCGACTTCGTGCGTGCGTTGCCATCGAACACGTTTACTCGTGACTCTCGTTCGATCGATACAGAAAAAAGATGAATATAGGAAGAGAAGGATAGAACGAGGAAGGGAGGAAGGAAAAAATGAGAAAATTGAAAGAAAAAAATCTGCAGTTATTTCGATATTCACAGATTTCTATATTGGATCAGCAATTTTTATTGAAAATGTTATTTTTATTTTATAGATGTATCTATATATGTATACATTGAAAATTATATGCGAGAAAAAAAATGATATAAGTTATAAATTATATTAATACATATAATCAGTCAGATTTATTTTGAACATGTATATTTGTAACATTTTTAACAATATCACTGATATTAACAATATCATTGATTTATAACGTTGGATATTGCAGAGATTTAAAAGGGGGAATAAGAATAAGAATTTAAGAATTCTTCATTGCCACGTAGCATAAAGCGTTTAGAATACTGTAATTTATTGATCGATATGATATTTGTATCATGGGAAATTGAGATGCACGTTGGTAACTGTGAAAATATTCGATCGAAAGATCGCCTTACTACGTCTTCTTGACGATTAATCGTCACCTTTTAGAAACTAAATGAGGATTTCGAAGGTATGTCGTCTCATTAGAGGACATTGATGCTAAGCATTCTTTTTGAAAGGTTATATACCGATGTACGAATGTGTATTACGAATACGATGGATCGATTAAAATTCAGTGATCCACTTGAGGCGAAAGTTACCTTCGTAATGATCGTCATAATGCGATATATAAAACCGGTGGTATTCTCGTACGAGGAACGTGACTGACATGGAAATGACTCACAGTTAGTTCGGTAGAGGTGAATCCGGCAAGACGACTATTTAGAATCTTAAAATCCGTCGCACGTTACTTTCTATTAATTGCATGCGGGCTATAGATAATCCTACATCTTGCGGGTAGATTTGCTCGTCCTAAGTATCGTCTCCGTTTTAATGACAGTTGTACCCGCATTATAGATAGCTTTAAGAAAATGAACAATTTAGTATCTCTCTCTCTGTCTCTCTCTTTCTTTAAAGAAAGAGAAAGATCTTTGATATACAAGCGAGTCATGACAAAAAGAATTTTTTTTCTTTTTATCTTGATATCAGTTATAATCATTTTCAATAGGCTAAAGTTATTCTTTCGCTTTACTTATCTTTTTGATATCAACGTTTCAAACAGCTTCCAATGCGAACGTTTTTAAAGAGGGATCTTTGAGAACCCCTGGTGAGTCGAATTCTCGGTTTGTAAAAAAGAGCGGTATTCGGCGCATTGAGTTATTCGGCTCGCGATCGTTGCTAATAATTTTAATCCGTTGGACGTATATACTTTTACCCAAACGGGGACCATTAATTTACCATATATTCAGCGTGTCGAGGGGTCAACCTGTTATTTATCATAAAATATGAGAGCCCGTGTCGGTCCAAACCGCTGCCTTTATGTAATGGTGCATAATAAATTGCATTCAATCTACTAGTACCGCCGCTCTCGGAAGTATCTGCGAGGAACGAGCCTTTCCATCACCGAGTTACGTCGTATTCTTTCTAGAAACTTTGGATGTCCGAGAGAAAAATTCTCGTTTCTTCGATGGAAAATATTTTCGAGTATACTTTGGTCAATTTTCTTAGACGAGAATTATTATCCTTTATACCCAATTGGGAAGTTTTTATTTATTTTGTTCAAGGAACAGCAACTGAAACGCTTCTAATTTCATTAAATTCTTGACAGTTTCATTTCTTGTTAGTCTCATTCTTCCTGTCACAGGTTCACGTATCGTAACAGTTAAGCGATATTTCATCGACTTCCCTTCAAAGTATCCGACTGTAAAAAGAGGGACAGAACGTCCCAAGGATAAATACGTGACGGAGATTTAACGACAAGCTAGCGCAAGCTTTGAACGTCGTCGTCGAAGATGCTAACTCTTTTCGAATTCACGTTCGTCGACTTGAAATTGTTTTTCACAAAATAATGCGAGCGATAAATTCGTTCCTCCGATTGTCAGCGTTCGTTCACGCGGCAAACAATGTAAGCCGGCGATTCGGCGTTATTACCAAAGTAATTGGACTTTAAATGCCGTCGAAACTTTGAATCTTTATGAGCCATAAAGTCATGCACCAGGACGCGAACAATAAATTGGCAGATGAGCCATTAAGACCTGCTCGAAGATTCTTATGCAGTTTCGAGCTTTAAAACAAACAGAAGATGAGACGTCTCTCGAGTGAACGACGCGCGTTATAACTAATCTTCTTTCAACGTTTGTCGTTTCGTAAATTACACTAACTCCGAAAGGACCCTCTTCGACGTTTCGAACGATCCTTTTTCTTCGATAGAAAAAAACACGAGGAAAGTAAAATGAAATCATTGTCTTTTTGCTTATTCAAAGATCTACACGTTCGTTAAATAAACTTGGATATTTTATTTTCTAGATAGATAGTAACTATATTTAAGGATATCAGAGCAAAATGTAAAAAGAGAGAAAAACTCGCGGAACTTGTTCCACGCACGTCATTTTATATTCACGCCCTCTTCTCTGCTTCTCCTTCCTCATCGATGCCGCCTTCATGGAATAAAGTTTCGATGAGACGATAAAATCGGATCGGAGAAATTCGCTCTGGCAGTAAATCCATGCGTATACGCGGTGTCGATATTTACGCGTTTGAAATATTGACGGCAAAGCGTTCTTCTTCTTACGTATTTCGATCCGAACGGTAGCTGCTGATGTAGGAAATCCTCGTTTAATAATTACAGTCACTTCTTTCTCTTCGCATCTTGCTTTTGAAAAAATTTCTATTTTCAGACATTCCAGGCAATAATATTAAAACTTTAGTCCGGTTATAAATCTTAGTTTTTGTTATTTAATTTAAAAGTAATTTTTATCTATTGATTTTTTCTTTTTTTTTTTTCTTCAATTCGAATAAGTTCATAAGATCAAAATATCATATATGTAAAAGCAAAAGACACCCTGTATAGATGCATCGATCATGCAAGAAGATGAGAGCTTCGATTATTCAGAAACAGCGTGTATGTATGTACACTTACGTAGACAGAGAGGCCCGACGAAAATGAGTTGGTAATGAGATATTTAGCGCGACGTGACCGGAGGCATTGACGAGAGGTGCAAGGTGCAGACGAGATAGTTACGAGGTATACGTGCATACAGATAGCTATATAAATTTTAAATGATTACAAAATACCTAGTATTTTATAAGCTATGTCGTTAGACTAAAATTCGCGACTATTGCAGTGTAAATTGTACAGACGGGCAGTAAAAAAGAAAAGAGACAGAATATAAAAACGGCATCGGATGACAAAAGTCTTAGGAGTTGTATCTTTGGATCTTAAAAAATGTATCTTGTTTTAAGAAAATTATTTACAACGTTGAGGTGTCTCAGAAAGACACCGAGAGAGAAAGAGAGAGAGAGAGAGAGAGAGAGAGAGAGAGAGAACTCTTACGAAAAAAAAGAAGCTAATTCACGAAAGTGCGACACGTCGATCACGTTGTCTTTTCTAGCCACAAATGATTTATAAGAACACTTTTGATTCGTGCAAGTAGTCGTCGCGGGAGTGAGCGGAAAGGGATGCATCAGGGAAATGAGTTCTCGGGACTTTTGAATATACCGTCGGACGAAGATTAATATTTGGCCAGACGCGGTTCGTCGGTGTGTCCCGTTATGCAAGAGAATACTTTCCGAGTATATTTCGGCTCTAGCACGAGACACGTCGCGTCATTCTCTTATCGTTGGTAACACGAGGCGCCTCTCTAGACCGAATGCATTCGTGCATTCGCACACTCACACTTTCTCCCTTTCTCTCGTTTTGCCGTCTACGTCTACGTGGGAAAAAAATGCATCTACCGCTCACTCTCGGTCTTTTTGCTAGTTCGACTTTGTACTTAGGAAAGCGAAAAGTCGGCATACTGCGAACGAGCAAGCAGGCAGGCAAGCGAGCAAACGCACACAATGCAAGAGAAATACATATTGCCGAAGCGACACCTCGAACCATTAGCGCTCACTGACCCCACCCACGCTCTCTACCCGCCTGGATGAAGCTCTACTTTGCTTGCTACCACCGACAACAACGACAACGACAACGACAACGACAACGACGACGACAACGACGACGACGACGACGACCACGGACGACGACGATGGAGAAAGCTTGGGCGGAGCTACGAAAGCTCTTTCTTTTTTTTCTTCGTCTTTCTTTCCTCTTGTTTCTTTCCTTCATTTTTTACTGCTTTTTTGCGGTCTTGTATTTCTTTCGATCATCAAGTGTACCGACATATTTTTCTATGAGGAATGACGGATATGCGACGCGTTAAAGTAGCTTTTTATAAATAAAATATTTTATAAATTTATGAGCGTTAACAAGATGACGGTATTGCTATAATTGGATCTATTACTAACTACTAAAAATGGGAGGAACCGATTTTAATGAGCTTAATTAGACAATTATCTTTCGGAAGATAACGAATAATGTGATATTATCTGCGTATTTATATACTAATTTATCAAAATTTAAATCTGTTACTGTGTTTATTTTAACAGTTCGCAGTTAAAGTAATATCACTGCAAAAAGTTGTTACACTGCTATCTCGATTCTTCTTGAAGTTAAGGTATAAGTAAGAAGAATGTTATGCTACATGAATCTTCACTCAGTTGGCATTGATCGTGAAAAGTAAGAAATGCAATTGATTTTGTATTTTTCGTTTTAAGAATATTAGGGAGTGAATTAACGCACGTTGGAACTGCTATAGTACTGTAGAAACCAGGTAATCGATATTTACTATATTACATTCTCCCCTAACTCAACTCAGGTAATATCCTAGTTAATTAGCAGAGAGTAACATCGATGTGAAAAATTAATTAATTTCAATAAAGCATTTTATTCATCGCCAAAATTTTCATAATTATGTATTCAGTTTTGACACTACAAAAAAGGATTTTCAATCTTTCTATTAAGATAAAATACATATCCGGAACAAGAATTTAATTATATATTTATATCCCATTACTGTAATTAATGATATTTTAGAGTCTATTATAATTTATATCCTTAATGACGTTATAACTAATCGTAAGTGCTGTAATATCTAACGTTTAATACATTTACCGATTTAACGATATATCTCGAGAATTTCAAACGTTTATATGATGTATATTCTGAAGATACGTTTTGATAGAAACGATCAGAAGCAAGGGTGGTGAGTGGTTTGTATGCAAGCTATGCTCGAATAGAGAGCGTTTGGTAATTTAATTGGTAATATGCCCCGAAGGATAACGCGCCGTCGCCGCGGTGCATTAAAGTAAATGAACGAATGAGTCCTCAGAGACTCGTGAGAGTGAGCTTTATTTATCGATATCGAAGACGGATGAGCTACACTAGGGCGTCAAGCAGAAATTTATTTGTCCCGTTTTCGAAAACATCGAATACCCATCTACGCCTCTTGTGACGATTTTCCATCGAATTTGTCACGAGCATTATGAGCATTATCTTACAATTTTAAATTACAAATAAAAAATATCAGTGACGCGTTTTTCTTTTTCCCGAAAATTGACACGCAAGTAAATATCTTGGTTAAAATTGAAATTGACAGTAATTCCGAAAGTGAGATCCAGTAGGATGGTACCTAGCAACATCCTTGTCAGTCTCGATAAGAGGCATTAACGAAAAGTTGCGGGCGTGAGTAGCGAAATTTGTCGTAAAATGAATTCCGCAATATTGCATTAAGGACCGATGAAAAAGTTTTCATCCAATCTGATAATTATCGTCCTAACTCGTTACGAGCTTTATCTCCGTGTACCTAGCTCGACGATATCACGTTCGTACCACTGAAGAATTTTGAGACTTCGCCAAAGTTATTATTAATTTTGTGCCTATCAGATTTCAACATCTGGACCGTGTTCAAAATTCCGAAACAACGTCTGCTTTTAATTAACGCTACTATTTCGCTTTACACACGATGGTACTATTCGATGAGAATTATAAAGTCTTACGGAATGGCAAAATTTATGATGCATTTTCATTGAAAGGATATAATGTTTCTAATTAAAGTAACATATGTTTATTTATTTATATATATATATACTTATCATGAATTAAAAAACAAAAATATAATGAAAGTAATACACGATTATTTTATATTTACCATAAGTTAAAAAACAAGAATTTATTGTTTAAATATTCGAAAAAAAATATGGGTTGAAAGATTAGATACATTCCTGCTCTGGTTCTGAACTGTTAGATTCACATATATATGTAACGTTTAACGATTTACGGTATCGATACGAACATTAATTTTCCTGGCAAGCATTAGTGCATGGAGATAGGAGGTATGAGCGCGTCGAGAGATCATCGAAAGAGCGTTGAGAGAACGTTCGAAAGATCCTATCTTACTTCGACATCATGTCTAGTACTTGCATAGACGGCTTTGCCACGTCAACGGCTCACGACATAATTAATTAATTATCAACTCTCTCGCAAAAGATGCAATTTCCTACTACAGCGAAAAATTTTCGATTTTCCTTTCCCCTTCAAACCGGCGATTTCGCGAACTTTGCCCTTCCTCGTCTCCCCTTTAACTTCCTCTCTCCTTTCGATTGTATTACACGATTCTTCGTTTGTTATTTACTCGCTCATTACACGCTCACGTATATTTTCCCCCTATCATAAATCTTCATTTACGAACATGTATTAATTATCAAGTTTTCGAAGAACCTCTGTCAAAACTTTTCCCACTAATTCGTGACAATATTTTCGACTACCATATCAATAATTAATTAATCTTGCTTGGTTGTACATTGATTTATTCAACTCTTACAACTGTTTGTGCGCGTATGCGTTTTTTAAATTATCATATATTTAATAAGCTATTTGGACCATTCCATTTTCATTGACTGGTAGAACTTTCGTTCAATTTAATCTTCTCCAATAGCAAAGCTTTATGCTCAATTGTATCACAATGAAAATGAGGAGAATCACTGAATTGATCTTTACGAAGGTAAGAGAACAACGTGTCGCAGGGTTCCTCTGTACCAAGTCATTTCTCTACTCTACCATCCATTCTCTGCGACTTTACGTTCTACGATGTATACGGTGAGACCACCTTACGAGCAAGGGTTTTGAGGTATACGCTCGCTATATTTACTCAGTAATTAACCGGCGCCATGCATATAGACACGATGTTTGAAGGAAGTCGTAGCCCGGTCTCTCATAGTGTACGAGTCGTGTTCGAACATGCATGAGCGGCTTATACAATGAATTGTAATCGTCTCTGAAGTGCTTCTACCACTTACTAGGGACGTTTTGTCGCTGATCAAGCTCACCATGCTCACCATCTATGGTTTGAAGGTTTATGAACGTGTATTGGCAATATCGGTTGAGAGAGTTGTCATTGTCTTGTGCGTGACGTCGATTTCACAGCTTTCAGACTTCGGCACGTACAAGAATACACTCGTGACTTTCGAGAAGCCCTTTTTACTCTTTCTCTTCTTTTTCTTTTCTCGTATTTCTTGTCATCTTCGTTTAACTCATCTTCGCAATAACCAGACGTATCTACTATGACGAGTTTGACACGACTCATGGATGATCATTGAAACGGTCGGGCAACACCTGTTTGCCCTTGACTCCCTTGATTCTCTTAACTTCCAAAGAATCAGTTTCAACGATATCCCTTTGTGTCTGTTTTACGAGCTTTTATGAGCTTTTATGAGCTTTAATTCGTTCTTCTATTTGTTTTTCTTTTTAAATCTTGCATATTTATCAAAGAAAATAAGTATATATTTGTGTGTTATTCGCAATAATAGGGATTAATATCAATTCTGTACCAATCGATGGTAGAAAGTAATCGTTGATTATCAGAGTCGACTACTTAGTATTTCCTTGACAAAGGGGACCACTGTAACCGGCGGTTTTCATAGGTAACGCTTACATTTATCGTAATCCTACATCGTTATAGACCTATTATAATTGCATTCGTTTGCTACGAGTCACGTTTCCGCGAGCGTGTTTTGCTTATCACAGCACGTGCGGACGGTTCCTTTGATGTTACGTTCAAGAGCAACTTACTTGTTTCGCTTGAAACATCCAATTATGCAAAGCCGAGCCTTCTTGAAAAATCGCCGGTAACGGGAAAGTTCGAACGTGCGAAGCATACATATTTTTACGATGTTGGCTTTCAAACCTTCAAGGTTGTAGAGTAAAGATGGAGAAGAAGGTAGTTTAAAAATGAGAGAGAGAGAGAGAAAGAGAGAGAAAGAGATTTCGCGAGAATAAACGCGACTGATCGATCAGCAGCGATCGCGTGAAACGCCGATTATCCTTCTTTATCTTCTTACTCGACGACATACGATCTTCTTTCCAAACTTCTCATAGCTCGCAGCTAAATTGATTGCCAAAACGAGATCAAACATAATTCATTCCATTATAAGTTTTCGTTAAATTTTGTTTTCGACGTTCTTGTTTTCGATTTTCTAATTTAATTATTATAAAATGTAATTTATATACTATCCAATTTTAAGAGCGTAATTATTAATCGGATTTATTTTCAAATGCGATAGGAAAAGTATCAAAAATGGAAAAGTTATCTCTATTTAATTATACTCTACAAAATGAAATCGATTTGTTCGAGACTATTTATACGATAAGAAAAACGTTCGACACATAGTAAAGGTTTAACGAGATGATATCGAACTTGCTATCGATACGACAAAGGATCTAAATGTCATCCAAGTCAATGAAGCAAATTCGTATCCGTGTTAGGGATATCTTAACGGAGTCAGCGCTCTATTTACTTGAATACGTTTACATGAGGCTGCAAGTCGACCACTTAGATAAGTTGTTCTGCTAATAGCCTGAATGCTTTCTTCATGGTTTATTTCGTGATACTGTAAGCGAAATGCCACGTCGACGTGAGGATCTCATTATCTTTCTTTCGTCAGCCAGTTAGACGCGGACCACATAAAAAACCTCTCGTTTACGTAAATTTATGCTAAGAACCAGCAACTCTCGTTGCTTCTTGCACGGATTTATACGTTTTACGTTTTACGAAGAAATTCTATATACAACGGGATTTATTCGTTTACGATAAGATATATAAGATATAATATATTGAAGAAACTTTGCTCATGTTTGTTAGAAGAAAAAAAAAAAGATATATTTTACGTGAACTTTACCTAACTTTAGTGAGGATAAATGTTGAGTTATAAATAAAGTCATTATTACAATTTGAAGATTGAAATAACTCGGACTCTGAGGATATCTACTTTAATTTATTTCGTATGATCAAACGGGACATCGACTATTCACTAAAGTATAGATTTCTGCCTGAATGAAAACATTTCGAATGGCAGACAAATAATTTATTTTTTCATTTCATTTCTTTGCAATGCGTCACAGGGGGTTCGAGCACACATAGATACACACACATACACGTATGACGAGAAGGTAGAATTTCTTCGTTTTCCTCTCTTTCTGTCTCTCTTTTTCTTTCTCTTTCTCTTCTCCTCTCTGTTTATAACTCTCACCACCGTTGGCGAAGATTAAAACGGTCCCAGATAATGAGAACTATGTGCCACTCCTCGGGCATCTTCCACCGGTATCTTCTCTCTCTCTCTCTCTCTCTCTCTCTCTCTCTCTCTCCCTCCCTCCCTCTTTCATACACCCTATCTTTGTCTTTTTCTCAGCGTCGTACTTTCGCGGAAAACTCCGCGTATTACTTTTCCTTCACGAATTGCACCACGTACTTTAGATTATTTCGCTCGGGCCAAGAAGCGCCATAAAGGTGTCTGAAGTTTTAATCGTTTCTTTGTTACCTCTGTTTACATATGTGTTTGTATGTCTATGTTTATGTTAGTCTTTCTTCCTTACGAAGTACATATGTTTGTATGTATACTTAGTCTTCCTAGTAATATACCTATATATACAAAGCCTCATGATAGACCGTTACACTAGTCGAATAGATACTTCGTGGTAAAACGTATGCGGGGAGGATCGTAATATCTAACGCATCAACGTGTAACGCGAGAAAACCCATTTACGGTCGCGAGTCGAGTGTAAATCAATACCAAGTAGGGTGAGCGATCGTTGTCGCACTTTCTGCACGTCCTCTATCCGTACAGTGACGCGTGATCTCACCGAGCAATACCAATATTTCACCAGTACTATGTAAACGTTTGTTACCAAGGTAGCTTTAATGTAGTTGACACGGACAAAAGGATCGCGAATCGATGAATCATTGATTAGGATATATAAATTTGTTCTGTTGAAACTCATAAGATGAGTTAAACAATTTTAACGATAGAAATACTTATGATAATCGTTATAATTCTATATTGATTATAATTCGATAAATGAAATTACCTTCGTTCATGAAATTATTAATGGAATTATCGTCATTCGAAAGAGGTGAAATAAGGACATTGATATTTCATTTTTTATTTGCATAAATATTCATACAATATTAATAGATCAATGCTTTCGTTATTCAGATATGTGGATAGCGTTTATACAATTACAGTTGATTGAACACTTATATCGATAACTATTCAAGTTTGCGGCTATGGATGCGTATCGTTTAATTCAAATAATCGAACGATTATTGCTTATTATTTCAGCGTGTAATAACATAATAATAATATTATAAACCATCCATTTATGACCAGCATATCGCCTCATACTTTTTCTTTTTCATTCTTTTTCTTTATTTTTCGCGGGCACATTGATTTTACAACGTGTCCAACTTCAAGAACGACGGGAGGCCACTTTTATCTCTTTGGAAGCATGAAATAAAGTACAAAGTGGTTTATCTGAAATTGAATGTCTGCACATGTCTATCTGTTTACCGTGACCTTTTCGAAACCTCACGTTTGGACTGTTCATCGTGTATGGCATATACGCTCATCGTTGATACGTTTGACATACAAAAGAGAAAAACATTTTAGGAATCGAAAATAGATATTACATGAATATCTTGATCAATTATTAAACAGAAATGATTCTTTCGTCCTCCTTATTACATGTACATTTATACATTTACAACTTTATTTTAGCTGTGAACTATTTTATAATTATCTTTGATCATTTTATAAAAGATTACAAGATACCTATTCATGAAATATCCATGAATCCATCATATTATATTGATAATATTGCATGTAGATAAAAAAATATTTTGTCCTTTAAAATGATTTTTATTTAAAATCTCTACGACTTATAATTACAGAGATATCCCTTTCCAAGTTTTGCCATTCATTATTCCAGTACACCTGTTTGTAGTACAGTAGCAGCAAAAAAATCGTTCACGTCGCCAGCGTAAAATACGGACTTGCGTAAATTCCAGAAATGTATGTAGGTCAATGTCTCTTTAACCTGTTAACTGCGTTTACATAATACAAAACATTGCTATCTTTTCACGACGAGTGTCCTCATGCGAAAAAAAATTACCTTTTGCTATTTAAATTAAAATTTTAATGAAAACTAAAAAACTAAAAAAATATTCGTAGATTTAAGACATTTTAGAATATTTCGAAACAGCAACGAAATAAAAAAGGAATCTTTTAGACAGTCATCATCATAAAAGGTTTTTCAACAGCGACTTAATGATACTTGGACCTTTATTAATACTTGTAACGTATTCTGTCAGAACTGACACTGTTTTATATATTTAATAATTATATTCACGAGTTCCAGATCTGAATTTAAATAAAGAAAGTTAATTCAATGGACAAATGACAGAATATAATACAAAAGGATAGATATAGAATCTGAAAAGAGAGAAAATATTTTACGTACACTTATTTTTTTTTAGGAAAAAAATTTTAGAAAAATATCACTTCTCTCTTATTTTTTTCAAAAAGCTGTGATTTTTGACAGTTCAGTTGTCAGTCGCCAATTGGCAATATTTAGTACCTGGTGACCAACACCTGGCAATTAGCAATAGGTGACTGGCGACTATATTATTATCGACTCTTTGGATCCTTCCATATCTTTCATAAATCATTTTTAATAGTTATTCAACGATTTATTACACGTAATTTGTTATAAACCATTTGTTAAAAATAATTTTCCAGATTTTTCAATGAAATTTCATTTCTACGTTTTCATTACAATATTAATATAGCTACCGCACAATTTGCAATAAACAATTTCTTATTAATGATTTTTATAAACTATCTCTCGAGAATAACAAATGTTCATATATATATATATAATATAATATAAAGATACAACTTATTTGCACAAGTATACGAGCGAATAGACGATGTTATTAATTTGTTAGTCCGGATGTAACGAGTATGTAGAACCAGTGAGAGTATTCCAATCGAAGTTCGATGAGATTTATATAATAGAGTCTATCGCGAATTACATATTCAATATTAATATTCACCGATTGAAACTAATTTTGCACTATCTCTAAACGGAATGGATGGATTCAAAGGTACGAAAGAAGGAGAAAGAAAGAATAGGTGTGATCGATGTTCTTCCAATAATGAAACCTTGTATGACATAATAACATGCAAATGCGTGCGGGAGGTCAAATAAATATTACTTGGTGCCGCGCCTTTCTCTAAACGACGTTCTCGCCTTCGAGGAACGGATCCGACGACGACAACGACGACGATGTCAGTGACTGGATCGACAGCGAAGAAAATATCACATATGTCTGTAAAGTGCCATAAGCGAGTTTATCTTCGAAACGTTCTTCGAAAGATCGTAAACGCGTCTGGAAACTTTGTAAAGTTTCAAACTGGCCTTTTCTTAAACCAATAAATAAACGATATACAAATGTATATTAACATGATTCAGTAGAATCATTTTATAAAATGTTAATAAGACAAAGAAATGATCAAGTTGAAAGAAGTTCGAAAAAATAAAAGAAAACTTTACGTATTTTCGAACGAATTTCTTACGATGAATTCATTTAAGTTCATTCTTTGACATTAAAGAAATTTTCGTTATTTTTTTTATCGTTATGATATAGCAAAAGAAACCCTTTACTCGTGATTAAGAATAATAAGAATTTGTTAGGACGTAGTAACCTCATTCATAATGACATCGGTCTCGTAAACTTCATTAAGGCCGGCAATATTGTATCTGCGCTTGGCGGGTTGCACGAGGTCATAGAAGTAATCAAGGATCAGGGACTTCCAATTAGAAATGCTTCACTTCGACCTTTACGTGTTGGACTTACGGTAGAACAAGTGGCAAGCGAGATTGATTAGTGATGCCAGAAAAAGTACAAGTCTACTATAATAGTATTATTTGTTTCTAATATGTAAGAGAATTGGCACCCTTTCGGAATAGGGATTGAAACAATTATTCGGTAGATTGAAAATATTTTTAATCATTTTTAATAGCTTGATGAATAATTTTTCGTCTGGATCTCGTTAAAGTAATTTTACATTTATCTACTTTAAAAATTGATAAAGAAGTAACTAATCTTAGTATTACTTTTATAAAGACACGAAAGAATAATTTCTTGTAACGTTACCCGTTACCCGCAGATCTTAAACAGTTTGATAAGATGAAGCGAGGTGGGAGGCTTTACGAGTAAAGACACGGTAGTGTTTTCCCCGTGTTACAGCGCAATAGATAATTGGTTCTAATAGGCGTCTAGAGGCTAACTGCCGTTAGCTACGGATAGATCTGTACTTTCTTTTGCTCTTTCTTTAAACCGTGTGTCCCGTGAGGCTTACGCATTTCTAAGCTCGAGTACAGCATAGTCTATGTAGTATCTCGTTCGTGTGGTTCTCTCAGAGACGCGTATCTATTATCGTGGCACGTTCGGGTCATGTTCGCATTAACTCTTACCAGTTTCATCCATTCTCCCGGTTGGACATATAACGCCGATCGCTGCTTGTCTCTGACACTGTGATAGTTCGAAAAATATATATTGCTATGAGAGAGTGTTAATTAAAGAGAGGAATGTGCGAGCCGTACTAGCGAACACCCGGTTGCATCATATCTTTCCTTTGTACTCTGTTTTATATTTTGTCAGCAGAATTTATAGCTCGCTTGGTTCGATGATATAAAATTAAGAGCACGTTTAATAATTTTACGTAAAATTATAGGTATTAAAAGTGAGGAAATTAAAAGTTAGGGATTATTTGACCGCGATGAAAAGGAGTGATGGAACGAAGAATGCTAGTACGCGTCGTTAAATACAATATAATCCAGCCGTAATTGTTTTTAATTCGAGAGAACTATGAGGATAGAAATCTTAAATGTCTTAGACCTTGCACCAAACGTACAACAGGTATTTAGCATTCCAAACATTTCGATTCATACCATTTCACGGCTATTATACTTTTCCATTTATTAACTCAAATTCGTGATCGATCATGATACTTTGTCACAAAACTTCGTCGATCTTTGTCGACGATCCAAGCTCGTTCTCCAGAAAAATGAAAAAGCGTTGTACGTAATTTTCCTTATTTTTTTTTTTTCTTTCTTATTTACTACGTACGACGCGCGCTTTGATTTGTTTTTCAATTTTGTTTACGATACAGATGATCCAAAGAAAAGATCGAACCAAGTACATTTATGTTTACGAAACGACGAATGTGTTTTCAATTTTGCAAGGTAGTCTTATAACAACATCAATTATTTCTCTATTTACACTTGTATACGTTCAAACGATTTAGCGTAACCTTAGTGTCCAATGTTCACGCAACCTTACGGACAAAAAATCGTGCGTACAGAACCGCGATCTCGTAGCTCATACGTCTTTGCACGGCCTTAGCATCCTTATATTTCCTGAGAGTATTTGCACCGACTGCAAAGGCAAGAAAAAGAAGAAGAAGAAGAAGAAGGTGGAGGAGAGAAAAGAGAATACGGCAAAGTGCGAGTACGTATAATAACGAGCTGTTTGTACATATTTGGTAAGGACGACCTATTTCGAGGTAGAGTTAAGCGGATGTAGTAAAAGAGAGAAAGAGAGAGAGAGAGAGAGAGAGCGAGGGGGGAAGAGAAATAGAGGTATGCGAACCCTGTATCGGAGAGAACCAGCGATCTGCAGATACGTTATGCAAATTCGATTTGCACGAGCGCTATAGTAGTAATGCCTATTCTCTTCACCAGTTTCTCTCTTGCACGCTCACTTGCTCGTTCTCAGTGCCTAAATTCTCTTAGAGCTAAATTATAAGCTTATAACAAAATTTATGGCAATACTTTCGGTTCGATGATACGCGTTTGCTGTTGCATATATAACGTACATACCATAACAATGCACTTGCATCCTTTCCAAACATTATAGCATTCTCCACAGCTGTGACATCGATATCTACTATCATTATTGTTATTATTATTTTGTAAATGTATGAATGATTCTAGAAGCTTATTTATGTCCTATTATATTCTGAAGTCGATATGTTATAATAGTCGAAGAAATTTTATCAATGGCATATGAAAGAGAGAGAGAGAGAGAGAGAGAGGAAGATTAAAATATTTTATAATATTCTTCGCAATATTCTTCAATATTTCGTATATAGCCTAACGCAGATAGAAGATGTTCTTCTTTTGCTTATTTAATCCTCCCTTTGGGTTTTAAACGATGTATGGCATTTAGCGGAGAGAAGAAGCTAAGTACATGATAGAAGATAAGAGTCTCATATTTCTTCCGCGTCTTCCTGCAAAAGTGCATATATACTATCTTTGGCGTAATTTGTGTGTGTAATATGGCTCGTATATCCTACAAGAATTTTTGCGATGATAAATAAATCTCCAGACATCGAAGAGTATCATAAGATACTAAGATGTTTAGGAAGGACGTTAATTCGATTTAAAGACTCGCTTTGATGTTCTCTTCAAAGGAGTTAATATTTTAAGGACGCAAGTATTTTCGTGAAGTCGAGTTATGGACATTTTGACATTCGATATAGAGAAAGAGAAATCGTTTAACGCCCGTATTACGTTTCTTATTTCTAGGACGGTCGAAAATAATTTTTTTCTCTGTACTCGAAGCCAAGTTCTTTATCAATATTGACGCAGAGTAAATGAAGTTAATTAACTTCTAACAAAACCTCTTGCATTAGACAATTACTGTCAGTGCTATCGCGTCATGAAACCAAGCGTTCGAGCACGTAAGTGAATTTTAATAATTTTAATTTTCTTGTAAATATTAAAAAACATCTCGTTGGAGTTAAACCGTATTTTCTAATCGAGCTGTTTCATCGCTATATCATACCGCAACGTATCGTTTTGGAAAAGGATAAAAAAGAGAAATAACGTAAATGAATTATCTCCATGGCGACAGGTAACAAAAGAGAACAGGGAAAAATGTGAAGGAAGAAAGAGAGAGCGACGTGAAATTCTCGGCAAATACGCCATGCGCTCCGTTAACAAAAATAACCGAATCATTGTAGTTCCAGCCGTGACTCGATCGTCATGAGGCACCGCTGCACTGCAATTGTCGTCCATTATCTTCCACTGCTCCATTATCTTTCGCGTTCGAACCGGCTATCCATCTGAATTGTTGGGCAAATTGTCACGAATCTAAATATGCATGACCGACGTGGAAAGCTCGGCAAATAGTCGCTTACGTCAAATACACTTTTGCCAGTTCAAATACTAGAGCGAAAGAAATTAAAATATTTGGTTCTTTTCTATGACAAGAATAGGAGATCCCTACGCGTATCAGGTTCGGTTAAACGAATCGTTGTTTACAGTTAAGTTGTATGACCGAGATTATTTTATCTATGTTCTTTATCTATCGATATTTCAATTAATTATCGATCTATCGCATTAATTACCATCAATTTAATCGTGGATTTAGTATCACGCCAATTAATTCTATTAAATATTCTCCCATTGATTATAGCCACCATACGCTTTACGAAACATACTGGTTAAGTACATATGTATGCACGTGGATAATCCTGAAAATGCAAGAGAACAGGAAGGAAGCGATGAATTATTATTAAAGTTAATATAGACGTTAGAGAGCGTATCTCGATGAAGAAATTAAATTTAGTATTAAACTTGGGAAAGTGTTTTTCCATTAAACGAGAAAATCCACTCGAAAAGCACGCTCTCTGGGTTGGTCGAATAATCGAAGTTCTACTGTAGTTTACATTTCATTCCTGGTCGACAAAAGATGATCTCTGCCTTTAGTAAGTATATATGTATCTTCGTACGTACTATGCAGTTATATTCGGTCGATACTCTCGTTCAAGAAGAGAGCATTATTTCTCATTTTCGAAGAATAATCTCATCGTTCGTTCGGTTTTTGATCACGTCCGACCGATTAAATAATATTGATCGTATGCAATTGATATTGTAAATAATATTCTATACTATTAAAGGAGTCTTTCCTGTATATGTATTCGTATATTTATCAATTTTATTTTGAACATATGCCAAAGAATTTTGCTGAAATTAAGTGAATCTACCATTTTGAGATACGAGAAAATAATTTAGTTAGGTCTGAACTTTGCGAAAATTCATTCGGGAAATTGTATAGCCATATAAAATATGAATGATTTTTTCATTTCGCACAACGTAAACTGAAAGCGTAGCTCTGCGAACTTCACAATACGCGGTATGATATTAGTTAAATTTCATATGATTTTCTTAACGTCGGAATTATAATGTAAACGTTAAAAACCGATACTCACAGTATATAATCATAATATCATGTATTTTTCATTAATTGATTATTCATTCCATTAATTGATAATTTATCATTCGTGTTCCATGTTCCGTATTCTGTGATTAGTAATTGTGAATTGTGAATTGTTTATAATTCAACACGAACTTTTTATTTGTTAACAATTTATAATCCAGATTATAAAATATCTACGTGTCTTGATCAACATAAGCTTCGTTATTAAATGAAATTGTAAAATCATTTAATATGAAATTGTAGCAAGTCCACTTTCCGCAAAGTTTAATAAACTACTGTCGTGAAAAATATAAGCGTCGCGGTGTACTAACACTACCTACTCTAACCCACACTAACCCGATTGTTAGATTACGAGTGAGGAAGCTGTAATCTACATAAGCTTATACGCCGATACAATAGGCGCATGGTAGGATAGCGTTCCCCTATTGCGCTTATAATTCATATTTTGTCCATACCTGTCGCTGAACGCTTTGAGCGAAAGGTGTTGAACAACGTTAATATATTTTATTATTTTACAACAATAGTTGGTATAGAACGGCGAATTTCACGGACATAAGGATTTTGATGTATTGTAGTAAATCTATCGTTTCTCGGCGTGAAAAACCAATTTAGCTAAATCACGACTTTGAAAAAATTTATATAAGAAATTAAATAACCAGATAGAATATAAATGATTTTATCATTACACAATAAAATTGAAGTGGTTATATTCGTCGAATTTTATGAGTATTTCAGCGGTAGACAGATAATTTTTATTAAAATTTATATGACTACGAGAAAGATGCGTCGATATTTCAATTTTAATAACCATTGAAAAAAGAACAAGTATGGAATACTATACGTTGCTTTTTTCCGAGTCAAGAGACGCAACAATTTGGAAATCTATGGAACTCAGCTATGAAGAAAGCAGACGCAAGCTATGTCAGTTACATGAACAACATGGAAAATCTGAATAGCTACAGAAAAGATTTTTTATGCTTTTACCATCCTTTACAGAGCGAACGTTGCCCGGTTTTCCAGATATTATTAATTTTAATCCGGTAATCTCGACTCGATATTTATAGAAAAAACACAAGTAGGTATTTCTAATTAATTTCGCTCGAAACTTATTATATTATATTATATATATATATATATATATATATATATATATATATAATCTTTTATAGCAATCCTTAATATAATGAAATATCTATAAATTGGAAATGGAAAATAAACATTTCTTGTTACATATATAAGTAATTAAAATTTAACTGTACTATCGAATTATTAGAGTGTGATATCTGCATCCTTCATTTTCATATAGTTAGATACGGGAAAAGACCAAAGATACACAAGTGTAAACAACGGTGTAGTTCGACTAATTGGACCCAAGCCATGCGCATAATAATTCCGTGGTGCTTCACGATGCAACAACCACGAATCTGTTACCAATTATTTCTCTATCCGTCCACATATGCGTTATTGCAAGCGCGATTTCCTGGATTACTAAACTTCTGATACTACAATGTTGAATTACAGAAACTGGTTTTGGAATATGCGTTCATTCTGTTTTAGTATTAAATCGATCGTCGAAATAACGTGACGTCTCTCTTTTCTCTAAAATAAGAATATTAATACCATGATAAAATATAAAATGAGAAATATTGTTTCAAGGAAAAGAGGGGAAATGCTGAGTGATAGATTAATACTTTGAGCCTGGAATTATCTGAATATCTCGTTATCCCTCGTCGGATGGTATTAAAGGATGCGGTGAAATTAATGGCTCGACCGTTTTTTATTCTGGAAATTAACAAATCAACGGGGAAAATCCTGTAGTACGTTTTTAGAAAATATTAATCTTTTTAATATTCATCGTATATCTATATATTACTAATAGAATCGGAGTTTATATATAATAAATATTATATAGATTACACGAGCACATATATATATATATATATGTATATATATGATAAAATATGAAATCGTTGTAAAACAAATAGGAAAAGCATGATAATCGAATGGCAACGATAATTTCCACTTTAAACGCTTCATCAAAAAAGGGAAAAGAAAAAAGAAAAAAGAAAAAATGTTTGCAATTTCATGTTTCTCTTTGACAAGAAAGAACGAGTCGAGTCTCGATGCAACAATAAAATCGCTAACTTGCAGTTAATTATCTCGGACTTTCCCAGGTACGTGGAACGTACGCGGACGAAAAATAAATCGTTCGCGACATCTCTACCATTATGTCGTATAGATAATTGGAACGCACCGACAAGAAGAATCGTGTCGCGCGTACAATTTGCAGAATACTTGGACTATCTTTTACCATGGCGAGTTCCTATCGTGATGTTTCCGCGTGTATGTTTCGTGTATCTAGATATTTACTATACATATATATGTACACACACACACACATATGTATATATATGCATATACATATAGGTATGTAGGTGTATACGTCGAGCACGCAAAAAGGAAAAAGTCACATCTTCACTCGCGGACATTCGCACATCCGCCAACGTGTAAGCGTTTACGTGTGAGTCAATGTAACCGCGAGAGATACAGATTATGACGGATAGTCGTAGCCGCAGCGCCGAGTACTTAGCCCGATGCCATTACTGCGCGTTCATTTTTCAAGCCGTATTCTCTGGCGATATCGTTACGCTCGGTAAAGTACACACTCTTTTTCGTGGGTAGAACCGAATTAAGCATGATATCGTTGAGAAAAGAGATTGCGAATGAAGGAGAAAAAGAGAGAAAGAGAGAGAGAGAGAGAGAGAGAGAGAGAGAGAAAATCTCTTTTGATATCGAGTACATAAACGAACTCTTTCGAAAGTCACGACGAGCGACCGCTCTCGTGGAACATATATTAATTCTTCGATACGGATACAGAGAAGAGAATGCCGCTTGCTTTTTCGCCGAACTTACTGTGATACGAACGCTAAAAGAAAGAGAAAGATAATACAAAAATGCAGTACAAGACAACTCGTCTTTCTCGTCTTGCTCTTATTTTCTTATCTTATTTACTTTATACCATTTTTTCTTTGACAAGCACTTCCCTTCGGTATTATCTTCTTCTGGTACGCATGGAGCTTCCTAATCCGTACGATATCTTTACGTTTCTTTCTTCTTTTACTTTTTTGAATATATTTTGGAACACAAACGATCCTATAATTTTATTGCAAATTTATGATAAGGTGTTTCATTTTGTCTTTTACCATCGAACCAAGTCAAAGAATTTTTTCGTTCATAAAAAATGACACAGAGATCATTACTGTATTTCTTCTCTTTCTTTCTTCCTTTCCTTTTTCTTTCTAGTAATAAAACAGCGAAATGTCAAAGTGCGGTTTTCGTAGAAAAGAGATAGCCGGAACGCGTGTGGTACGATTGTCAAAGAAGAGAAGCTCTCGGAACGCGGTTGTTACCGGCGTCATTATAATTACCGCAAAACCATAACTGTGCGCTTGCGCCGCTCGTAACTAAGATTTAGATCGCGGATAAAGGATATAGAAGGCGTTACACGGCACGTAATAACGCCGAGTGGTAACCCACTCGTGATATTATACCGAATACTTCGTTCGCTTTCTCACGGGGATCTTGTCTTTCGCGAAGCTCGTTTCATTGCGGTTGCGATTCCTCTTCCCCCTCCTTTTTTTATTTTTGTTTCTCTCTCTCTCTCTCTCTCTCTTTCTTTCTTTCTCTCTACTATTTCTTCCTTCTTTCTCCTTTCTTGTCGAAAGACAGAATTCGTTTCCTGAGAGATATTCGCGGTCCCATGAGTCCCTTCTCCTTTTTATCTTCTCTTCCTTGTTCATCGTTTGTTCATCGGAAAACCATGCTACTCTTCCATTCTGTCTCGAGTGTATCGAATATCGAACGATAAAGCATTCCTTTTGCATTCTATCGATCTTCTACTACGTGGTTATCCAAAACGAATATTGATTTTCGTTGAATCGTCGATCGTCTTTCCATTTCCGTGTGCAATTTGATATCTTACAATTAATTTTACAATATGAAATGTACACACGTAGATATAACTATATTTAATGCGATAGCCTTGGAAGAAGAAAATAATTTTCTTAGGATCGGAGATAACGGGAAGGAATGCCATCAAGGAGGAAGAAAAGTTATCATAGAATTGTCGACATAATGACGACTCTGTTGAAAAGGTGCGCGGAGTGAGTTTTCTTTTTCGTTTGAAACTTCATCGTCAGAGACGGGTTTTTAGACATTTATCATTTTTACTAGGGTTGCCGTAATCGTATGGAAAGATAGTGAAATTGCGTTTTCTTGTTTCTCTATATGTTTATATTGAGATTCTTGTAATGTTCGTGAGCTGCTTTCGTGATTAACAAATAGTTGATTTTTTATTATTCGGTACTTCCGACATAGAGTCGAAGTATCACACAGCCCGCGGCATAATAAATTCTTAGCACGATAAACCGAACTCCTTTCTTCGTCAACTTTAAGATCCCGTTCGTTTGAAAGCAGTATGCCATTGCAATCGCGTGAGCACTCGGATCAGGTGCACATGCGGGCTTGTAAAGTACGACGTTGAGAGAAAGGGAGAGAGAGAGAGAGAGACAGAGACAGAAAGACAGAGAGAGAGAGGGAGATAGAAGGAGAAAGAAAGAATACAAAAATGCTACATAAGACACGATATTTAACTCTATTTCGAACGTATTTATAACATAAGCGAGAAATATTGAAATGCTACAAGGCAAACCTTTGCTTTTCATTATATTATTTGATAAATATTACAGATAACTTGTTGTTATCAAAAGGATAAACGTTTTGTACTCACGCGATTACTAAGAGAGAGAATAAGAGAAAGGAAGGCGAAGAGTCGAAGTGGTTAGAAATGGCGAAACATTTCGCGCGGTAAACTATGCGTGTAATATGCTGAATTATTTCAACCTCGGCGCCAGCAAGCTCGTCCATGCAATGTCTGCACTTACAAGAGGGAAATTACAATGGGTGGGATTCTTCGATTGCCATACCGATATCCCTCGACGAGTGCCGTGGTTAGTACTCACCCCATTTTTAAACTTATCGATTTTATCATGACACATTATGGACAATCTTCGTTTAACTATAAATACATACATACCAATTTCAATTGACTCCATTTCTGATTACTTTCGAACAGTTCCACGAAATGTAATGGAAATAAGATAAATTACTTGAATTGTGTAATAAGAATTCCAGAATAATAGTTGACAAGTGATATATTATCGAATCTTTATGTCGTTAATAGATATAAGGTTCAGTTCGAAAGGTTAATTTAATACGTCGCAGTGACAGTTATAAAATCGTTTAAGTCTATTACGTTGCTTCGAAAGTCGTAATGCTAAAAATTGCGATTTTATATGTACAAGATAGAAACTTATTGATAATCTGAAAGATTTTAAAGGTTAATCGACGGCCATTGAATAAGGCGAATAACAATTCATAAGGATTCATTTCCTTGGTCAAAATGGTATTTTTATTTTCCTCTTTTCTTCATGAATATCTATCGTCTCTATAAATATCACTGGGTAATCATTATATCTACCATAAGTAGAAGTTTATAATGCCATCATCGTGTTCGTAGACGTAAGTTGGATCCAAGGACGTGCTCCACCCGCGCGTGCGCCTAACAACAGCGTAACTCACTTTTCTCGACGAAGTGTATGTCCGTAGAAAATGTCAAATGTTTATGGTTAACGGTAATACGTGCTCGTACAAGACTGCTCCGTCCTCGAGAGGGAATAGATATTGTCGTTTCTTTGTACCGAAGGTGCTTCCACGACAAAGGTGCTACTGCTACCGCTGCTTACGACGCAACGTGTTTTACAGCACACGACTTCCTTGCATTCTGGTCATATTAGGTGTGCGCACGCGTTGCTTTGTTCCAGTAGTGGAGAACACAAGATCTACTTAATCGTAGCTGGAGACCAGTAATTCTCGACACGGTGGACGTACCGGTGGTAATGTTGTTGGGTAATGTTAACGAAGGATGTATAGGTTTGCTTCCAACCAAAGGGCGACAAGAATGAATCCCTTGGATTCGTATATCTATTCTCGTTGAATCGTTCTAACGAATCTAGATTATCGTTTCATCGCAATTAAGAAAACAAATTATTTTATCTTGAGGCATCTCTTGTTTTTTCGTTTTGCTATATCGTTCGTTCCTTTAAAAACGATTTACTTAGAGACGATTAATAAACACATCGATGTGTGATAATAGTCAGATGAAACGATCTTTTGGTTTGAATTACTTTGTAATATTTTAATTAATCGCAAATGGATAGCTCGTCTCACGTTTTTGATTATCTCGTTCTCTTTATCGATATTATTCGATGCTCGCCATTCTGCCTTCATCGAAATCAATCTTCTTACAGTCGGAGAAATTAAAAAGAAGCGCGATCGACGATTTAACACATCATCGACTCGGCATGCGACGAGCAGCGTTCGAAATTCGGACCGCATGAATCAGCGTTCGATCGAAAGCGATCATTCGCCATCGATGAGCGGTCAGAAAGGATTCTTTTGTGGGCCAGCTGTTTCTTTCGACTCTTACAATCGTGTCACGGCTTTTATAGCTTGGCAGATGTTATTCGTTTCACCGATCTTCGCTCTCAACCATTAAATGACTGTTTCGAACTTACCGAAGTGTATACGGAGTGCACTTACGTGCTTAGAAACTATCGCGAAATTGCGTTCCAACGATCGTTTCGAAGCTCGTTATTAGCCATTAAGATTGTACCTGACATAGAAATTTCGAGACGGTATTCGTTGAATGTTCCGACGGTAAGTCACTCTCTACTACAGATTTTTCATTTGAAATAAAGGCAAGCTATCGTTCTTTGTTAATGCCAATGTGAAAGAGGTAATGAATAAATTTGAATGAGCAAGAAGTAAAATGAGCAGAATATATTTATTTTTATCCGACTTTCCGTATGTTCGATCTAAATATGTTGATTAATATTAAGAGATTTTTAAGCACGTACATTTTTCATTGTTCATACGTCCTTTAAATTATATACGAGATCGAAATGAATTAAGAGCTCGATTATATCGAACGATAACTTATCTATCGATCGGCAAGATGCGACACGAAATACCAGTTGGACGCACAGTACTATGCGCCGGTACTTAATGCAAGACCGTTATATTACTCGCGATGCCAAATACGTCGGACAGGGACAAGCCGGTGCATTCAGGATAATATTCGAACTATCCAATATCTTGGCGCGTTAAACCAAACAGATGGGCCGGTAAGAGAAGAAGAGACAGATAGAGATGATATAAACGGAGGGCAATGGATGACGTTTCTTGACGATCGATAAAAACCATTCCAATCGACGAATACTCGTTCACCACGGGCGCAATTGCTTTTCACGATTGATTCCTCTGTGAAACGCGGATATCGACAAAATTTTTGTTCATTTATTTGTTGATCCATATGACATCGGTTTTATGGCGTAGGCTAATGGCTTTCTCTAAAGCAAACCTAGTAATATATTTGTCTATTTGTCTATCGATCAATTTGTTTGCCTATACGATGTTATAGATAGCTACAGATATTTGTATTGTATAAATATTACACTCATTTTGTCAGTATCAAATCAAATTTTATATATATTTATTTCATAAATTTATATATATATATATAAGAGAACATCAAATCTTTATCAACTTTTAAATATATTTATGTAGAGGAGATGGCATGAAAATGACTAATGAAAAGTATGTATCTATATTTGATTTAATAATGATCGCAATTTACGTCAATGCATTTTATATAAAAACAGGAATATTCAGGAAATTTGTAGCGAGTTTTTCAATAAAAATTTAAATGTAACATGTTTTATTCAATTTTATTTAAAAATCCATAAAAACTAAATGTAAAATGTGTACTATCATTTGAAAGAAAAATTATTGTTAACAACAATGGTGGATAAATTCTATAGGTACATGGATGAAATCCATGTTACACTTTATAATTATGTTATTCTTTTTCGTAGGTTCGCAGATACATATTTTTCGCGTATACATTAATGTTCCGAATAAGATATTCAAATGTCAACTGTACTTGATATTAATATCGTAATTCGCAATCAATTTACATGATATCGTAGACAATAATATTTGCGGTATATCAAAATCTTGGCACGTAAATCTGAATAAGAGGACCAGGTCGAGCGCGACAGTAGATATGTATTTTTGCAAAAACGAAACGTCGTGTCGCATTTCAATGGGCAATCGTACGCCGGTAGTACGAGCAAGTAAATGGTTTCGCGAACAGAGCACTCTATTGTCCAAATAACAATCCAAGCGCGGAGTTTCCATTTAGGTTTCTCTATTTGGTAGCTGTTGAAATGTGAGGAAGTCAATCGGATTCCGTACGAATTTGTGGCAAAGTATCAGTCGATGAATAAACGAATTTTGAATGGTAGATATCTTTTGCGCGTAGTGAAATTAAATTTTGTTCTTTACCTTGAGAATTTCGTGCGCCGTTTAATTTCACAGGAAGGATGAGATTCGTTCGAGAATTGCCTTATAAAATATAGATTGAAAGTTTCGTTTTCTTTATAAACGAATGAGTTTATCTTCAATCGGATTGGATCGATTTCCGATTGATTGGCAAAATCAGAATTTTAATTTTGCCGAAATATTGACGTAGCATTAAAAATGCCAACGAATTTTTTTATTTCTATAAAATTAAAATATTACTTCGCGCGCGAGGGACGTACGCGTTGTAGTTTTTTAACTAATATCTATAAACGGAGATTCATAAGAATGGAAAGAGATCGTAAAAGTTCTTCTTAGCGAATCGAACGTCAATGTGGTATCGAGTAGAATTATTATCCGATAGAAGGAAAAGGCAAAACGAAATGGGTATCACAACGTTTCCATTATTAAGATTTCATAGGAGCGTCTCCTCATTCGTGGAATTCCCATTCGCCGAGTACACATTGCCCTAGAATTTACACTGCTCGTAATTCATTTCAGTGTCGATAAATAATGTTAATGACAGTTGAATGGTTTCTAGTTGGTGGGGAATCGAGAGGGAATTGAGAGGGATTTCGAAGTAGAAGAGAGGGAAAACGAAGAAAGGTATACATACTCCGATAGTTCCTTACCTCTTCGTCGTCCTTTCTAACGGCTCGATTTTGCTTCTCCATAAATACGATGCAAACGCGTCCTTATATATCTTCGTAACGTTCTCTGTTACAGATCGTTAAATAGACCTTGCAGAAAATTAGTTTCTTCCCATTTTCCTTTTATTCATTCTATCGTTAGTACGAACAAGCGTCTGAATATCGTATTGTTCTTCCATTTACGATCGACAACTGGAATTTCAATCTATGCTTCTGTACTTCTGTTTCGAGTCATTAGATTTAAAAGCCACCGCATAATCATATTACTCTCAATTCGTATAATTGAACTCTTTTTGTTTTTAACATTCTAATAATAATCGTTACCTTTCTATACGATCTATTGTATTATATTTATTAAACGATATATCGTTTTATGTTTCCTGGTAATGTATGAGTGGTTTAATCGCTGATAATGGTATTTAATTTCGCAAGGTCTAATTAAAATACATAATTATTCAGAAAACACAAGGTTTCACAAAGAAGCAATATAATATCGAAAATATTATGGGTTTAATTATATCAAATAATAACATACTGATTTATGATAAATCCTTCGTATTTAAGTCTATCGACAAAAATACAATCGAAGTGTTTTACGACGCAAGAATAAAAAGTGTTATTTCGAAGAAAGTAGAGTAATTTTAGAGATAACAGAAAATATAAGGTGAGAGAACTAAACGCGCATACAGGTCGCTCTTTTTCGAAGGGTGCGTCCTCTACGATAAGCGTAACAGCTCATTGCCGTTGGAAAAGGAGGCGTGGAGTGCTTCGTCGTAAGCACGCGCGCGTATCCCACGGACAGTAATTACGAGATCAAATGGAGTCCAGGATGGCGCCGAGGGTCGACTCGAGGCTACCAGGAGCGATTGTTCCTATTATCAATTACGGCTTTCACGCATGGCCTGCCGGCAGACATTCGAGCTGCCGTTGCTGCTGTTCCTACTGCCGTTGCCGCTACTGCAGCCAAGCAATGCTTGGTACGGTTGGTACCTTTGCCGAGATCGTAAAGTCGGTCCCATCCAGGCACGAGAATCACCAGGATGGTTACGGTGGCAATAACAGTAGCCGACTCCGATCCGAGCAATGATTCCACATTGTTCTACAACAGCAATGAATGTCAGCTTGATCTCTCTCATTGCCGAGGTTCTCTCCTTCTCTCTGATACAGTGACACGCTCTTCGAGACTTTCCTGAAAATCGATTTTCTTTCCCTTCTGCCGGACTTAGACTTCATCGAGACCATTTTCTCTTTCTCTCACTATTTCTATATAGGATTCTTCTATAGGAACTATATAGAACTTGTAATTTACTGGAAGAGAACGAATTCCTAATGTTAAAAAGAAATCCAGATTGAGATTAGAAATAGACGCTAATTAATCGGCTCCTTTCTACAGGAAGACTTTCTGTCTCTCTCTCTCTCTCTCTCTCTCTCTCTCTCTCTCTCTTTTTCTCTTTCTCTCTTTCGTCAAGGTGCGCTCATAAATTGACCGGTTTGTTACAACCAATCTTTCCAAGTGATAAACGTCAAACTGTGGAATCAGCTGAGAATTTATTAGATGTAGTTTACATCGGTTTATATAACGGAAGCGAATTAGTAGTCCGACATTGATTTTTATAACTATTATATATATATGTGTGTGTGTGTGTGTGTGTGTGTGTGTGTGTGTGTGTGTGTGTGTGTGTGTTTTAAATAAATAAGATGAAGGAGAGCAATACGAAGCTACCTCTACTTTTCGTGATCCATTTCCACTAAGCGTATCTATTTCTAGGAGTTTAGGAAACTTTCTCTGGTTCTCTGTAAAGTACATCGTATTAAGAAGTTCCTTCATCCGCCAACTTACGTTCATACGACTTACGTACACATACATATTTTCGGTGTCACGCGTCGTAAACGAGGTAGAACGGATAACGAAGTAGTCTCACCATCACCGTCGTCCTACTCCAGCAATGTCAAGACCGAGTCGTCTAAGGTAGCACATGCCAGATAATCCATATCCTTGGAACTTTCAGTTACTCGTGGTATCGTCACGCAACCGAGTTATGCGCCATTGATTATGAAGGGAACTTTAACGTTGATCGTTCCTTCTTACTCGTGATTGCGAAAATTTATGAAATTTATAAACGGATAAAGATGGAAAAAAAATTCGTATCGTCGAAAAATTTATTTACGTTGTAATATAACGAACAGACGAATCGGTAGATGAACTTGTACAGTTGATTTTGTAGACTTCATTGGAACAGATTTGCTATCAGATTATTTATTCAAATAGGATCAAACATCATTTATTCAGAATACGTCTATTAAACAGATGATTCGTAGGCGAGTCAAGTCTCGAACACATTCCTTTTGACCGGTAGATATTTCGAAGAGATGAAGGAGTTGGAGGAAGGGGTGGGAGTTCCTATGGATGCGCTCATTTCCGCTACCCCTTAATGATCGTCCATTGTCCGTAAGCGCGCACGCCTAGATCGCCACTAGCGATTCGTCGATCGTCAACCGCTTCTTGCTCTTCGTTAACGATGCAAAGTTACCAGTCACGTTGGTAATGATACTGTAACGTCATTGCCCCAAGGTAATGTCATGAATGGAACGAGCAAATGTTATCGACGGATATACATACATCGTGTACATTCAAATTAGATGGATAACGAAGTTATTCGTAGAAACTCTTTTCACAAATTCCTATTTATCAGCTTACCAGATTCTGATATCTATTGTAAGATCATTTGCATATGAGTTTGAGCGATGATCGTTTACGAGAATCATTGTAAGAGATTTAAACCTAAAACGGTACAGTTGCGTCAATGAACAAAAATGTAGGATGTGACGATCGAAGAAAGAAAAATAAGTATCATCGTTTCTAATAGGGATAACTCTTGCTCATAACTATAACCGTAATCATTTATGGATACTCCACGCGTATCAACGTCGTTGTTTCGCGCAACGACACGTATTCTGAAATTGGAACGCACTACCTGATATCATGACTTAAACTTAAGCTCGTTTCACTTTGAAAATGACTCAGGTGTTGGTGGGAAAACTTATTGGATAAGATTAGAGTATTAGGAACAAATTTATCGTGATGAGAATAATTTCAAATTCATGTATCAAGTAAGTATCTACTTGTTCGGCGTATCTTTATTTCAAAGAAATACAATGCATTTTCAATAATGATTGATCTAGATTATAATTCGTTTTCAATATTCGTAAAACTTTTATATTCCATACGTAATTTAAAAATAAAACCTGTTTCTCGTAAATGGGAAAAGAAAGGGCACGTGTTGATTTCTTTCACGTACGATTACCTTCGAGATATCTAATAAAAGTAGAACGAGAATACGACTTTACTTTGCACGTAAGCGCTCCCATGGAGGATGAGATTTTCACGCGATCGTAGTAAACGATCTTCTTTTACAATTTCGATCTTGCGCCTCTTTATTATCGTGTCGCTTCCGTGCCATGCTTTTTACGATCGTTCGAGCGTTAACTTGAACTTTTTCGGACGGAAAGTACGACTTATAACAGTGCCTAGGAGAGAAGTAACGATTCGGTAAAACCTTTACCATTCGTGAAACTTTCGACATGGAAAAATCACGTGGTTGATTGTTCCCCGTATAACCTTTTTTATCAATTTTATTAGGAGAAGATAATACTCGAGAGAAATAGCTTTTATTTTTCTACTTCTACTATACTTATAGTTACTTTAGATCGACGTTGATTCTTTCTTTCGAATAACAAAAAAAAGTATCGAAGATTTTGTCATTTGCTCGTATATATAAAAAAAGCTCTGAGAAACATTTCTAGGAAAAGGTCTTAGCAAATAGAAAGCATTTCAGGTAATGCGATCAGCAACTCGAATAAAATCAATTTAAAACAATGCGCAAGGGTCCGGCGGTAGTAGTCTTTAGTTTAATAAAAGAAAGTGGCTTTCGATAGGATTTAGTCAACAAATGTTATCCCATTCCGATAGAATGGTTTCCATTAGGGCTTGAAAATAATGTAGATACTAAGGAACATTATAGTTGTAGAAGTAACATGACTCACGCGTGTCTATAGGAAGAATATATCGATTTCAGATATTAATCCTTCCCTAGAGACAAATTTTAAAGTTCTGTATTTTTGGATTTTCACATCGGTGGAACTATGTAACGAATAGTAATCACGTTCAGCTTTCAATGAACCGCGTCAACAACATTGAAATCGTTCAAGTGAACGATGAGGTGCTAACGAGCTTCCGATGACTCTCAATCTGCTCGTTGACGCGATTAAAACCGGCGATATACTGAATACGCGAACTCTCGATTCGTTCGAATCACGTTAAAGATTTCACTCTACAAAATCTCAGGATTTATCGAGAGGAGAAAGATCTCTGCAAATCAACAACATCGCTGTGCTCGTCCTCGTCGTCGTTCCAATCGTTAAAAATATCAAAGGAAATCTTTAAAAGAGCGAAGGTCATACTTATCAACATTAATTCTCGTTCGTTCGCGATGTTCGTGTCGAGGGATCGATCTTCTTTGAGATCGAAAATGATAAGAGTTCTCGAACTCTTCTTCACCGATCGTCCGTCAAAATACGTTTTGTACGCATCGATAAGGATCGTTTCGCACGATCGCTCTCCTCTGATCCCTTTAACTCATTATGCAATCATATTAATTAAGGAACGATCCATGAAGAGAGATCGTTCGCTCTCTCGTTTGCGGTACCAGACACCTTGGTGCTCGAGGGCTCGTGCGAGTCGATGGAAACTGGGATGAGAGAAAAGCACGGGAGAAAGAGAGGGCGGGAGAGGGGAGATAGTTGGGAGATAGATCGTAAGAGTCGGTTCGTGGCCTTATTACATCGTAAATTCTCGCTTAGTGATGGATAACATTAACCCATCGGCAACGACAAATTACTTAACTTCAGCGAGATCGGGCGCAGCCTCCGCTCACCCGGAACTGCTTCCTCTTCCATCCTTCGTGTCGTAGTTTGGATCGATGACGCTCCTAAGACGAGTTCTAGACCCTCACTCTACAACTTTCTTTTTCTTTTACACCATGTTGATACTCCAAACTTCTCCACCTTGCTACGTTGTTTACGAATATGTAGTTATAGAATAATAATTTAAGTATTAGTTACAGAATAATAATTATGTTTATATCAAATATTATCGATTTTCATATTGTTCGGGAAAATATTGAATGAAAAGCTATCTTCAATAATCTATTAAAAATTACATAAGTAAAACTACATAAGTATTTTTTTCCAAAAAGTATTTGAATTAATTAACAGTCGTTAAACCTTGCTCCACGCTTTTCTGTCCAACTAATTTTTATGAGTATCAAATGTTTCACTCTTCTAAAACGTTTAACGAAAGCGTTTAAAAAAAAAACATGTCAGAATGTGTGTGGAAACTTTATACCTCCAGCTCTCATTATTCTAATAAAGGTGGAACAAGAAAAAGACCAAGAAATAGACTATTACTCTTCCGTAAGATTTTTAAATATCCGATGCTATGTATGAGGATTTTCGTGTAAGCTTTCGAATTTCGCTTCAAAGTGTACGCTTTGAAAAGCTTTGCGTGGAAAAATGTCGACGGGTTTACCAAGGAGAAATATTACGAAAAACTGTGGCGAGATTCATTTTCGGAACAGACGATATGTCTGCCTGTAGTTCCCTCTTCCTTTTTCTTTCTCTCTCTCTCTCTCTCTCTCACACACACACATACGCACACATACACACAAATATATATACACATTTTTCTTTTTTTTTATTAGACGACGTTGAAAAATAACGTCGAAAAGAAAGGAACGAATAGGTGAGAGAACTAAACGGAAGGGGAATGTATGACGTTGCGAAGCTAAGAAAAAAAGCAGATTTCGTTGCGCAAACCATAGAGGATATTTTCACGTGTGACATGTTTTTCAGAGTGTCGCTATTCGCTATTCCATACTCCTCTTCTTCATTTCGATAGGACCGAGGCTGAGAGTATAAAATCAAATCGGCAGGAAGGCTGCTTTCGAATTTTATGTGATTTCGTTCGAGTGCATTCGATGAAATGCGACAAGTTACGAGAGAGGGAAGAGGAAACGAGAGGCTTTTGCGGTCATCAACACAAGCGATCGTGCGTGATATTTGATGGATAAATAACCGATAGAAGTGCAAGGATTTTTTATTTCTTGCTAATCGCTTGTTTCCTATATTTATATATATATATACATATAGTTGAAGATCAAATCGCAAATTGAATTTTTTATATATACCTATAAACCTGTAAGTTTAGACGTTTACGTCATTTTTGACTGGCTGGAAGAACCCCGAAGAATATTCGGAAAATACTATCACATCCCCATAGATAGCTACATTTGAAATATTTTGCAAATGCAAAACTCGATAAGACGAGAAGAGGATAAAAGTATGTTCTAAATCGGGAAATATTATATTTTGCGATACTATTTCCTCTCCATACTGAGACGTTTCTAATATTTCCTTACGTACGTTGAAAGACGGCGATTCTTCGGTGTAACGCACGAAATCTCTCGACGAACGCAATTTCATCGGCTTATCTTGCCTACCACGGGCGGTCTACTTACGTATATTCAAGATTCATGATATCGCATCGAGCAGCGGCGCGGCGAGTTTCACCGGCCGGATAACAAGATTAATGAATTCTCCGCGATCGAACGTGCATGCTTGCATATTGTGTCGATTGATTCGTGCCTGACTTCACCGTACAGAAAATAAATCAACGTACATACATACATACATGCATGCGTAGATAGGTAGGGCCGTCGATTCAATACACTTAACCGAGACCTGTTTCTCGTAGCAAATAACATTCGGAGAACTCGTCAAAGGAATTTTACAATTGATCCGTGCAATAATAATAAATTTCATATGATCTTTGTTGTTGTCCCGTTAAAAAAAAAATCAAATCTTTGGATATTAAGAGTTACTTATTATATTTCGCAATATATCAAAGTTGCGAATGACCAATAAAATCGAGAAGATTTCTGGCAGAAGCAATACGACGAAATAGGGTTTTAATCAATTGCAATGGCAGGCCGTTAATGATGAAACATAGAACCTGTTTGTTCGCTTAACGAGACGCAGTAGCGTCGTTGCATTTTTAAAGCGTCGTTCCGCCTACGCGGCGCTTTGCCGATTAAAGCCCCCCATCGCGAGTTTTACGGTGCGAGCGAATAGAGAGCCGAGCGCGTGCGCCCGCGCGCATTTGTGGTGTAGTTCAATCTAAAATGTACGCGCCACGTACTCTCGTTAAATGATACCGGACAAAAAAACCTGCCCGGAACTTTGCTAAGCGCTTTAAACTTCGTCAAAATTCATTGCTACAACGTGGCCGATAAAACGTATAACTACACTACTTCTAACACGAAATAGTCTTCAACGAGAATGAGCGTTGGCCCTCGTTTTCAAAAACACGAAACAAAATTCAATGAATTCATTGTTATTCCTAGGTCGAATTAACGTTTCGTCGATTGTTACCATTTTCACGTAATTCGCTAATATTTGCGTTATACAAGTTTCTTGCAATACGAAACGAGTAAAAATTGTGTCTTTGTTTTTTTGAAAAAGAAAAAAAGAAAAGAATAAATGAAAACAATTTCAAACAATAGCTAGTTCAGATCCGCAATTAAATACTTGTAACTCTAAATCACCTCGTCAAAAGCTTTTATTGTTTCGACGATATCAAGTAACTGGCCGATTCGAAACTCCACGCTCGTGCGATTTTCTAAGTGTGCAACGTATTACACGAAAATCGCTGTAGTTTCGTCGTACTTTTCGGCCGACAAATGGAGTCCATAAATACCAGTGCATATGAAAATTGAAATTTCCACGGCGTGCGGCGTGCATTTCGTGTATATATGTATGTACCCAATATTGTCGGTATTATTCGCGAGCTCGAATTGCAAACACTAAACGGAATGCATTTGACGGAGAATTGATGTGCATATTATAATAAATTAACGGTAAATACGTTTATCGTTTCGAAGTTACAAATGAATGTTAGGTCGCTCGGATGGTAATTCGTTAACTACTAAAGGGATTTTAGGGAGGAACTTGGAAAACATCTAGGTGATAAACGTTCAATGCTAATATTATTTTCAAATATGTAAAATTTATATGTAAATTTCGTTTCGTTCGTGTACCTTGGAAAAGAGATTTTTTTTAATTTAATTGATATTCCAAAATTGAAGTCAATATCGTGAAAAATTTCGCATTGCAGATAAAAAACAAAAAAATCAAACTACGATATTTTGCATTTTGATTCAGGAAAAGCATAACATTCTGTTTATACTGCAATCAATACGTCTGTTTCATTTAGCCTATAATAAACAGACATGTTTTAGCATATTTTTTTTCCTTTGGAAAATGGTATATTCTGACATTTTTTGTTCTATTTGTTTTTAAATACGATACGGTGCACGTGTACACACGAGCCGTAGCGCGTGTCCGCGAAATAAAAATATGTGTATCGTAGTGTACTACATTTTACACGTGATGTTATGGTTTAATGGCTCGTGATAACGCTTGGCCTCGAAAAACTGACGTGTACATAAAATCCTTTTTAGCAAGTCACACGTGTACAATCACGAAGAGTCATCGTCGTTACCAATTCGTTCGCGTTTTCGTTGCTACATCGAAAAACGTATTGTCCCAAACAAAAAATCTTGTTTGTCGTTTGCAAAGTCGTTAGAAAGTCGTGCTAATAATTACTACGGCCAAAGTGTATTTTAAACGAAACAACTTTTTTATCGCATGTTTTATCATCTATATATTGTTATTATATATTTATGTATTATTACTTATTGCGACAGAAAAAGCATTGTATGGCATTGAACATTTCAAAAGCGAAATGTAGCTAAAATAACATTTGTTCGAGAAAAAAAAATGAAGAATGTAGAGCAGAAAGAATGAACGTTACGTGAGCGCTATCATTTGGGACGTTTATGAAAATGTACAGACGCCGTAGCCGTGTCCATGAATAAAATCGCACGACTTTATGTAAATTCCCGGACGTTCCTACTCAGCACCTCGTCATCTTCCTCCATTTCTTTTCATTTTTATTACACGAATTCGTCATCTATTTGGAATGGTCTTGGATCGTTTTATTAATCAAATCGTTTACAGAATTTCTCGCATCTCTAAATAAATGCAATTGGTTATTTTACCGATCGGCTTTGTAAAGGAATTCAGAGAAACGGTAAGATATTCGTATTCATTCATATCGTATCTGTCTATGTTTGTTGAAATTTATTGAAATATACTCGCTTCGGGAAAGGAGCTTTCCGTGGCAGTGTCTGTAAGAAGGTTGACTGTATTTGCGTGAATGCTACCTATCGATCGACGCTAATTATTTCGACGCGACTGGAGAACTGGTTCTGGTTAGATAGTGGAAGTTTCTCGCGCTGGTCCGTCGTTAAAGAGAGAAGAGAGAAAACAGTCTCTTTGCCTCTCCATCTAAACGAAGCGTTCGCTTTGCTACCTCAGATCGTCTCGAGATACATAACGGTTGGCCCAGGTACCTTCATATCTCCCATGCGTTGATAAGAATCTTTTGCAGTGCTGCGCACTTCTGCACAATACGAACTTAATTAAAGGGAACGCTCTGATCGTCGCCGTTTTCATCGTTATAACGTTCCCAGTACGAAGAAACGGCATCGAGTGAAAGGAACGTCGCTTATCATCGATATATGTATGTATATATGTACGTGCATACATACGTTTAAGAAAGGATTCGATAATAAGTGTTGTGCGCTGGTATAAGGTGGAAGTTTATGTCTATTATGATAAGGAGATTTCTATGCGCATCTCGAGAACAGGAAATCTTGCCTTCCTACGGTATGTACTATCTGAATGTCAACTTTTGTATGAATTTTGTTATAATAAATATTCGGTGTATTTTATGTCTCGAGAATTTTTGAAAACTAAGGAGGAGAATGAAAAAGACTTTTTCTAAAGGAAAAGACATTTGGTAAGAATTATAATAGGATGACATTATGATAATTTAATAGTGATAATATATGTATACGAGCGTGTTGGTATGGAACGTAACACAAGATTTATTCAAACTATTCTTTCAGACGTTTTCGGGTTCGCATAAAAGAAAACCTAGAGATGGATGCGCGAAAAATCTTTTCGAAACTTCGGACGACGTTTTTATCAAAAGTTTGATCTACGAGACGCGATAACTTATCTTGCTGTCGAACTCCGATCTCGAGAAGCGCCGTTTGAACTTTACAAGTATTATTCGCGCGATGTGAAGCAGCTTCCAATGGGCGTCTCGCTTTTCCTACGGATTTCCATTCATCGGATCTGCACTAGCAACGCGAGCTCGTACCTCGCAATTCTCTCGCCTTAAGGAGATCGATGGTACCCGCTGTACGCTCCTTTCGATAATGGAGCAATTTTTATGCTGATCCTATTCAAGAAAAGGGCCTTAGTTATCAAAAGACGGGATCTATTTATTTTCTTAGAAATTTGGACGACTCTCGGATATACGTCGATCTTTCATCGAACATTGAGAATCGTTTGTCATAACATCATACGTATATTCGATGAATGGATGCTTTATATATCTGAATCGGGTATAAGTTTATATAAAATTTCTAATTCGTTCTTGTATACGCATGTATGTGTGTGTAAGAAAATATTATCGTTTCAAAATTAATATAACAGTATACCTATACAAATTTAAAGTGCTTCTTCGCCTTATAAGTTAATCTCGTATGCAGGAAACGTTCGAATTCATTTGTATGTAGCCAGTAACGTTAATATTATGTTACATGCTTCGTTATCGTCAATTTGATAACATAACTAAAGATCCTACTCAATTTTCTTAATGTTTATCTACGAAATTTGTCTTTACATTCATCAAAAGTTTCGATGAAATTTCTGTAAAACACAAGAGTGATTTTCAGATTGTTTCGACAAAAAAAGGTCGGTTCTCTCGTGAAACGTTTCATATAGATTTAACAGTACGTTCTCTCCCCTTTGAAACGAAACGTAAAACTCCATTTTCTTTTTTCTTTCTCTTTTTCTTTTTTCTTTCTCATAGACGACCATAAGCGGTCGTTATCGATTTGTAAGATATAAGAAGTTTGACAAATTTTTCCAGAAGCACTTCGGAAACGCGTATATAAAAGTCGTGGAAAAGTTTGCTGATACGACGACTAGAAAAAGAAATAAAGCCACGAAACTATGACCAAGGAGAGTTTAAGGATTTATATTTCGTTCTTTCGGTATCGAAAAAGTTTTCAGGATGCAAACTAAAGATAAGAGTATTCTTATCGTCAGGATCAACGATTCTTTTTTATTTTGAATAATCAGTGCCTTCCGACGTTTCATTTTTGAGAAAATTATGTCTAGTGAAATCAGTAAATATTTGCATGTACTTTATAATTCCATATTTTCCTAACTAACTTAATGTATGCTACCAACTACTATGTCGCTCGGATTACGTGTCAGTTAACGATCTACCGAAAGAAAAAAAGAAAAGACGTAACGGACGATTAGCTTTACGATAGGAAGCATCGAATGGAAAAAGGAAAAAAAGAAAAAAGAAGAAGAGTGGATCGGGAGCAGTCGGCTTGGTCATTTTAGAAAATATGTCTAAGCAGCGTAATAATTAACGAGCTTATAGGCTTGCATACTTTACCAATCCATCGTATCGAACGTAACGCTCGGTCGCACGTCCGTGTGGTTTTAATAAACGTATGGAGTTTTAATTAAAACGATGGAAGGTGCAAGAGATTGAAAGAACAAGAGAGAAAGAAAGAAAGAAAGAAAGAAAGAGATAAAGAGAGAGAAAGAGAGAATATTAAGAACGTGCTTATAACGGCGAAACATATATATTGTGCGTAACGATCGATAGCAGAGAAAGCCGAATGATAAATTAAGTTTAGTGTAAGAGCATCCCTTATGTCGCGAACGTAAATTCGTGCGGTGTTTATGGAGCCTGTTAATTACCTGCGACCAGTCAGTAAACACGATTCGGCGTTGAGTCGTTTAATCGCTTTGGTCCCCATCCGGGCTATAAATTCAACCGCTCTTTCTACCAATACTCGTCTTAATCTTCGATCGATGTTTTCTCAAAGCCAACGCGCAAGAAACGTACGTTTGCTTATCGGATGTCTACACGATGTGCGCAAAAAGCGAAGTAGGTAGGTATATAAAAAAGCAGAGAGAAAAAGAGGGAGAGAGAGAGAGAGAGATAAAGAAAGAGAGGGAGAGAGATAGAGAGAAAGAAAAAGGATGAGAGATAAACAGGAAGCTTAATTGCGATATACGGTAATTGTTTCGAGTCATTCCAGATCGGCCATACGACGGATCTAATGACAAATAAAACGAAAGATTCTTCTTTTCTCCTTCCATTTACGTTCCTCCTTCCTTAGAGCAAGGAAGATAAACCTCCCTTTTATCTTTCTCAATCTTTTTTCTTTTTCTTTTATTTGCACGTTATGTTACATTGGCATCTGAATTTATTCGTAGACTGTAGTTCGTTACAAGGAAAAGCGAGAAAATCAAGAAGATAGGGAAATAAAAGTAGCATGTAAGAATGGAAAAGGGTAACGCGATTTCGTTCTTCGTTGGAAATCTGCGTATGAAGGAGCCTGCAACGAAGTGAGGAATACGAAATCGTGTGCGAAACAGATTTTCCGCGCCTAACCGCAATCTCGTTTCCTATTTCTCATTTCTGGTCAATTGCGATTGCGCTATATATAGATACCTATATATGTAGATAGAGGTGTATGTATTCGCAACAAGAATGCATTTTACATTCTATCGTCGTTTAAATAATTCAGTATTCCATTTCCACACGATCAGCTAAAAAATACGTTACATTCGCGTATCCTGCCTTATTTGCAATTCTTCCGATTCTCTGAAATAATTACTTCTATTAAATAGCAAGATCGTGCCTTATCAATGACACGATCGTTAACGTTAATAAAAGAGTTTTTATCTCGATAGCGGTGCATTAAGCTGATCATTTTTCTTAAATGTCATGTCAAGCGTGTCCAATGCCAATCTAGAATGTCTTTATAAAGCTGTACTGTATAATGATTCTTATATGAATAGGTGCGATTAGATTTGCATATTTTATATTTAGCACAGGTAATAATAAAAATAACATTCGCATCATAATTGCATTTTATATAAATGATCGCAGATAATTAATATCAAATGGTGATACAAGGAAATAAATTAAAGTCCAACAAATTTTCCACGTATCTTTATTATAAAAATTCAATCGAATATTGCGAAACATTTTGCAGCTTAGCACGGATGAATTTACATCAACAATCACGTAGATATTCCTAGAACTTACATAGTTGTAAAGGAAAGAAGAATTAACAAAAGTCAAACGAAATGTTTTTCATCCTTTGTCAAGGACAGTAACATGTTTGGTGTACAACGAAGTACGTATATAAACAGGACAATCACATAACAATTGTCTCGTAACAGTTCTCTCTCTCTCTCTCTCTCTCTCTCTCTCTCTCTCTCTCTCTCTCTCTCTCTCTCTCTCTGTCTGTCTTTTTCTGTCGCAGAGGACAGACAGAAGAAATATATAACATATCCAGAGTATAATCCATGATTCGTGTCGGCGCTAAAGCCGACGGCGGTAGCTCGGAGGCTCAGAATTTATTGTTGGGAACGTGGCAATAACGAATCGTAAACACTCTTCGTTCGCGCGGTCTCTATTCGGATACTACGTAGAAGGGAGTTTGTGTTGGAAGTAGAATGGAACTCAGATTCGTCGATTTCGTACAACGTTTACGGAACCTGTTAATTATCGTCCACCGAGCCGGTCGGACACAGCACGGCGTCGAGTGGCTTAACCGCTCTGTTATATCTCTTCTCTCACTCTCTCTCTCTTTCCTTTCTCTCTCTCTCTCTCTCTCTCTCTCTCTCTCTCTCTCTTTCTCTCTCACTTCTCTCTCATACCTCTCGTGATATCCTTGTCTCTTTCTCACAGCTCGCTCGCATGCAAATCACTCGTACGTCGCCTTGCCCGCACGAACTCAGCACAATTCTACGTTGAAATGGTCCTCTCCTGTCTTCGTTCCCGCTCCTGTTCCTCACTCTCTCTCTCTCTCTCTCTCTCTCTCTCTCTCTCTCTCCTACCGCAGATACCTCTATACTGCCTCTGCTGCTGCTGCTGCTGCTGCAGCTGCGGCAGCAACGACGCGATCCATACGAGAGGAAGCAGTAAATCAAGTAGCTTGGTGTTAAGGACTCTCCCTCTACGTCTACGTCGAGTAATGCCGTCGAATCGATCTTTGATGTGATGCTTCGAAGAAAATTCTGACATAAGATGCATCAGCAGACTTACCTTTCCTAAAAGAGCCGCTACTCGTTCGACGTACCTATCAAGTGAGAGAACTCCAGAAAAAGTACTTACCGATCTTCTCTTTCTTTTTCTTTCTCTTTTTCTCTCTATCTCTTTCTCTGTCTCTTTTTTTATCTACTTAAAGCTATTTATTGATTTTAAAGAGAACGATGCAAAATCGTCTTAAATCGTCTTGGACAAGACGATGATTGACTCTCTACGACTTTAATAGCAGTAGTTTTTATTCTCGTGAAAATTCATTCGGATGCTACGGTAGAGTAAATTTTATTACGTCGATGGGGGACACTCGATCCGATTATCTTATCTTGAAAGGAAAAGATTTAAACGAGATACGGAGGAATCTGAAATCAAACTGGGAAGATGTAGCTCAAAATCGATATTACTTTTCTACTTCTAAAGATAGGACGACTTCAATAGCCATTTTGAAATTTAGTAGAAGGTAAAAAGTACCTTTTTTAGATCACTTAATATCTTCCAGGTATCCATTCTTATCTTTCTGGCAGTTCGATTATTATGCTTCCTAGTATTTTTACGAAAAGAAGGAATGAGATACAAAATAAGACATTTGAACTCATCCTTTTCTCTGTTATTCTCATCTTGAGCACAAGAGCGTTTTAAGAGGATCTAGTTATTCGATATTCTGTGGTCGGAAAAGAAGAAAACGTCTACCCACGTCTAAGTCGATCGATCGATCAAGCACGAAATTGTGATCGCGTGCATCGGCGAAGCGTCTGGACATTTCATATTAGGTACCTTCTGGTAGCAGGATTAAAGAGAATCAAGATCCATCTTTTAGAAATAAATCCGTGGAACGTGTGGTAGCTTCTTACTTACGAGACACCGATTCCGCGAAGAGTAGCCCTTCGAAATCGACACTACCGATCGTCGGACGATAGGAAACTTTATATTAATATATTTGACGTTAAATTATGACGATGGAATTTGCATTAATCGAAGGGATTATATCGTTCGTAGATTTTTCTTTGGAGAACTCATCGATGGATTATCGATGTCGATAGGATATAGACGAGATCGAGAAATATCCCTTTCGCGATAAGTCATTCGGATTGGGATCGTCTACCGGGAGATAATACGATTCCGAAGGTTACACTGTCAGGATTGTAATCTAGCAGGTGGCTACTCGTTCACCTTGGACAGGACGAGCCAGAAATTGCCAGAGTTCTCGCGCAGGGCGTCTCCGAACTTTTGTTTTCTTGGGAGAACGCCACGAGAACTTAGCAGTTCCGATAGCTATTTCTGAAATTACGGACCGGCCTGATTTCTTCGACGTCTGGTTCGAAAGGAAAAAAAGGATAGAGAGTAAAAGGAAAAGAAAACGGACGCGGCTGGGAATTCACGATTATGGATATCCCTTCGTAGGATTCGAAGACGAGTTATTCGAGCGAGGAGAGAAGGCTCCTGCGTAATTGCCTTCCGGCTTGCGAGACGTTGTAAGATCCTTGGTAATATAAAGTATAATTAGAGGTATACTCGTTCGCGTAATGTTCCCCCTTGCTTAAGAGTTTTTACGTTGCACTGCGCCTAAAGTAATCGTCTTACTTTCTTGCCTTTCCAGGCCAACCTTCCTCCCCTTTTCTCCTTCCTCGAAGAACGTGGCCCTAAGATAAGAGGATCTTCCGGCATGCGCTTGGATTAGGTGGCTTCAAGAGCAGCAAATCTTGGCATTACGGAAATCCGAGAGGCCATAATTTCGTGGAGCGTTTCCCGTATAAATCGTGATTCGCGAGCATCCTGGTTAATCGACTATCAAGGGGAAGCACGCGTGACAGTTAAAACCTCGAACGAACTTACTCCTGGATTACGTTCCTCTTTCTCCGCTGATTCATCCTTCATTTATCTTCGTTATCATACTCCCACTGCTCAAGAAATTATTTTTTTTTTTTATTTCGGAAAGATTCTATATTGAATCATAATTATTCCTACGGTTCACGAACGATTCGAACAAATTTCAATAATTGTTGATCGTTCTATGTAACTTTATTTTGATATAAAAATTTTCGTTAATAATTCATCAGATTTATCTCATATTTCTTGGTTACGTCAAATATTTTCGAGAACGTAGCCGCTTAATCTCACATAAAAATGCATACTCCTATTTTCTCTGGTCGACCTCGTCGCGTTCCTTTCCTAGAGACGACGAGACGTATCGGCTCGGAATAGCAATTTGCGTATAATATTCGTCCTGTCAGTCTTCATTATTCACGCAAGCATGAATCTCGAATGTCCTCATTGATCGGATAAAGAAAGTCCATTTTCAGCAGACATCAGCAGACAATGCAATGCCATACATTGAGAAATTATGAACGAACCAATTGTATAATATTATTGTAAAGCATCCGTTAACAAAATTCGTGTGCACGCATATATTGCATATTATGTACATACGTATATATACATACATATATTTTATTTGTACATTAATGTTATTTCTACGTGTGTCCAGCGAATGAAAGCGAACCAAGCAGCAGCGTTTATTAAATCCTGATATGTATCGATCGCGATATATATAAGCAAGCACACGTCATCGCATTATCATCGATATCATTTATATTTTTTTCAATAATACCAGTGTTTGTATCGTATACTCGAAATAAAGAGAACAATTCCAAATAATAAAAAATCCGACCACGATTTTACATTCGTGGAATTGTAGCGAACATTTTATCCACGATAATGTTACCAATTTTATTGTAATGCGATGTTTTATACTTGTATAAACTCATAACTCGTAAATTTAGTGGCACCTCTTTATCTTCGATATATACGTTCAGCCACGCATTCTCTAGGGGCTCGTCAAGATTTTTTCTTTTTACTTTTTTTCTTTTTTTTTTTTTTCTTCAACTCTCGTAATCTCTCCAAAAACTTTCGACTCCGACATCGGTGAGATGGTTCTATCGCATTGAAGATTCTATAAGTTTCGAATAATCTCGATAACCTTAAAAGTAATACGTGAATATATATGTGTGTGTATGTGTGTGTGTATGTATATAAAGTTTTCTAAAACTTGAATCGCTTATGCAATAATTTCTACTATTATTCACATCGTGATTTATAGCAATTGCGGTCTTTTTAGTTCATTTTCATTCTTCAACGATAAGCAGCGAACAAAGAGGTAATAAGAATTAATATGATAGACTCTAGAATAGAGAACGTTCGCTTGAAACTGATAAAAGATATGACGTAAGAGTACAGAGAACATTTTAGAAAGAGAAAAAAGAGTGTATAATTGACCAGAGAAAGAGATAGAGATAAAAAGAAAGAACGAGATAAAGAGAAAAAGAAAGAATCTGTGTAAACTGAATTAGAGAAAAATTAAAAAAGGAAAAGAGAAAAAAAAATGAAAAAAACAACTTTTCTTTTGATGTGAGATAATCAACAATACTTGACAGATAAAGATAAATGGCAAAGTTTCCTTCGGTTAGTAATAATTAAAACGCATTCTCTCTCGTTTCCTCAATGTCACTCTCTTACAATACGACTTTGTCCACGTGCTCGGCAACGATATAGCGAACGTTTAAGTCCGGTCGAGTACAACGATCTACCTTTATCTAGAGCACGCAGGTTAATATATTCCGAGAGCAATCATTGCGGTACCTTGTTGTATGTAAATCACTGTACTCCCCAGTGGAGATAGATCGTTCGATGTTGCATCTATCGTCGTTGTCCTTTGAAAATAGATATTGCTCGAACGAATTCACTATGCCGGAAAATATTTCTTGCTTTCGTTCGCGAAATAGAACATTTTGACGAATTTTTTTTTCAACGTATGTGAACTTCAAAGGATATGTCTTTTCCTGTATCTAAAAGAATTCTATCTAAATTATCGTTGTATGTATGTTAGCATGTTTGTATGTCTATCGACTATAACAAAAAGTTAACGTTACAAAAGCGCTTTAAATGTAATAGGTCACACTATTGTTTTCTCATTTTTATCAAAGCTACAGCAAGAAACATAATACGATAAGAAATACACGTTTAGCTCGATATCGTCTTTAAGACGTGACGACGTCGGATTCTAGCGGAATTTAAAAAAATATTGTGAGATGACAATCATGATAAACATATCGCATATGAACGATCGGAATTCGTATTATATCTTTCTACATGTAGCAACAATCTAAAATAATAATGTTAAATAAATTCTTGCTTCGTAAATAGTCGACATAATTTAGAATTGGTTAATATAGAACGGTGTCAACGGAAAGTATAAACGTAAAGAGAGTATGTGTGTGTGTGTATATATGTGTCTCGCTTTCGGTTTAAAGAACTTTTCCTTGGCACGAAGAAATGTCAGGGAGAATAAAGCCTTTGATCGTATTTACGACGTGACATATAAACCCCCGAACGGATAAGTGAATCGTCCGCGTTAGGAATGCTGCGAATAGTTTTTCTTTCCTTTACATCGAGAGTCTAGAGCCCTAAGACAAGTATAAGGCGATGTAGCGGTAATGGATCTCACTTCCAACCTAATTCAATCTAATCGTTAGCGAGGCATACCCATGTAAGGAGGCTGACTGCGCGAGCCAAACAAGTTGGCTTCTTTGCGAAGGATGTACGACGTTCAGGAAGGAAAGATTCAAGATAGTTACATGTGCTTGGCGGAGTCGTGTTTGACTCCAATGAATTCCTCTTACGTCCTTGTTAACGGGTTAACCAAGAGGAGACTTTACGCACAGCTAATATTGATTTCTTTGACTTTTGCAATACTTCTCAAGATTTATTAAAAAGATTTACATATTCTTAAATACATATTTTTATCATTTGTTTCTCAACCGTATAATAAGTATAAATTATTTACGAGAGATAAGAATGGCAAGAACGTGCAATAACAAACAGAAGGATCTAAAAAGATTTACGATATTACTGATAACGATATTTATGATATTACTGATAATACCTTTCATCAAAATAGAAAGTAGTGAAAGAATAAAGTACACGTACCATTATTTTTAATTATTCTCAGCGCAAGCTGCTTCGCACTCTTCCTTCGATATAAAATTATTCGGATTGCCCTGGCATCCACCGTAAATGAAATCTACACATTTTGACCCATCGTATGCCCATCTCGGTATGGCTGCTTTACACGGGCCGACTACGATCGGATGATGACAGACTAACGGGCATTATAATATATATGTATATATATATTTATATCGTGATTTATTTTTGTAGAAAAACTTACGTTATAAAAGCATTACTCATTTGTATATTCAATATACGATATTTCGAATTAAAAAAATAAAAAGATAAAAATACATACCTGTGTGGTGAGCTGAATTTTCATGTACAAGAGAACAAATAAAAAATAGACAAAGTATTAATATTTTGGTTTTCATCTTGATACGTTTTCTTATTTGATGAGAAACTATTTGATAGATGTGCAGTCCACGGATACAATCACCAAACTGACTCTTATTAATTGTAAGGTTGTTATCTGAACTTGTTATCTTCTTACTTATATAGACTGCAGCAAAGCTTTATAATCGGTATGAGATTCTTAACTAAACGTATACTAACTAAGAATTCTCGATTTTATTTTTCCTTATATACATTGACGACTATACTCTTTTAATTTATAATTATATTCATTGCTAATAGACTGTTGCGTAACGTAAAACACGAGAAGCAAAACACAGTGATTTCTACGAATTAATCATTAAGTTATTATTATAATGATTTATTATTCAAGGTCGAATGAATATCAATATCAGTTTCGCTATTCACTGATATCTATCGAATAAGATACATTGAACACATATATTTTTCCTATGATTTAATTGAAATAATATATATTACAAATCAAATGTGAAATAGAAACAATTATCTACATCGCAGACATTAGTAATAATGCACATTATATAACATAGATCATATTTTAAAATCAATAGTTTTGATCTATGAAACGACGAATTCTTGTGTATGTGCATGTTTCGCCTATTTATAATCCTTAAATAAGATATCATAAAATCAAAATAAAAATAGTTTTATGTTCCACTTATTATATACTAATTTTATATTTATTTTTACATTTTTTATCCGGTAAAAGTAATGAATATAATAATTTTATTTATAATTGGATCTGTAATATATCCATATGGTATACATTAATTATTGATTTCATGAGATTTACAAATACATAAACTATCGCTTGTAGTATAATGATATTCTCTCATTTTTTAATGGGAATAAACATTAAATAACAATAGAATAACAACAATAGAAAAATATTTAGTGTTTCAACAATTATGTTTCTACCGTAGATAAATATTGTATTTGTATTACCTTTTGTAACGTAGTTCAAAGACAATGATAATATCGCGTCTCTTTTAACCATATAATATGTCGATAACATAGAGCAGATTATTATTACCGACCGATTCAGTCCCAGTAAGAATCTTGTACGCCGCTAGAGTAAAAGCGAGTAACCTTTAGATAAAGAGATATGTGCACAATTATAATTTTTATCAAGGATCGAAGTCCTCAATGTAATCTGCAAAACTTCTATTTACTTTTAAAATGTTTATCGAGTAATCGTTTTCAAGAAGTAAATCCACCGAACAAGAAATGATATAGTATAAGATAGTAACTAGAATCAAATTGATTCGAAGGACGAGTAATAAACAGTTCATGTATGTTGTTATTATATGCGTTTCAAATATAAGAGTCGTTAATCCAAATCATATCACTGCATAGATTCTGTTTATCGTAACACTGCCAAGTAAAATTGAAAGAAGAAAAGTCATTTAATTTTAGTTTGTCGTTAAATTTAAGTTTATATGCGTATAATCTTCATAATAATTAAAAGTTTTATTAGTATATAATCTTCAATAGTAATTGTTCACAATAACCATACATCAACCTTATCAACTTTAATTATTGGGATGGTGATCTCTTGTAGAGTAATTCAAGGACAATGATAATATCCTATGTCACTGTTAAAAAATTTGTAATTATTTTAATGATCGATCTAGGATAAAATAGTAACACTCTACTTTTTTGATAACTCTCAAAAAATAACTAGTCTCCTAATATGGATAAATAACTAGCGATTACAGCGCCTCTACCTGCGCTTATAATTCACAACTGAAGGTGCTTTGAGTTTGGAAACTGTAGGAAACTCGCTTAACCTGTTCATGCTGTCACAGAAGATTCAAAGGTTTAAAAACTATTATAAAACTTCATTTAGTTTATTATCTTATAAACGATAGTGCAATAAAAAGGACATATGAAGAGGTATAATATACTTCACACTTGATTCATATTCAGCTCTTTATAATCATTCTTGATTCTTCTCCAACACATAACCTGCTTATCATCGGTAAATTTATTTAGATTTTGATTTGATGTTATATTTATTTCTGTTTTCTGGTAAAATTATCTCGTAGTGTTATGTATGTTCGTTTTGGCTATAATTTCTTCTTAAGATCTTTGTATATGTTCGAGAATTGTGAACTACTATTGCTCAACTTATTTTATCAAGAGACTAAGTTTTTGTATAGATAATCTTTTTTATTGTAGTTAGTGCACCAATCAATATCCAATAACTTTATTTGTACAGTACTATGAAGAAAGAAAGACCGTGACGGAGGATATTGTGGATAAGAGTAGACCTGGTGACGACAAACATATCTAACCTTATGCCCTCAGCCACTGGTGTGTAAAACATAAATAGTTAATTATGCCTAATATGTTGCATATATCAACAGCAGTTTTGCATATCATCTTCACATTAGATATATTATTATATTTGATACAATATGTAGCTGAGGTATTTTTTAATAATGCCTTGAGGAGTATTGCACTTGAAAATCAAATACTTAGAATTACTTAGTAATAGACTTTATGGAGAATGCCAGAAATAAAAGAACAACTATATAATCTCTAAATAATGAGTATTGGGGATACATATTCCAGGAGTGAAGAAGCAATATAAGTAAAGCACTTTGGGATCGAGTGGAAATTGCAAGCGTCATTCCAGAAGATGTGCGAAGTAGAAATCTCTTTAAATATAGTAAACTATTAGTATGTACAATGAAGCTCCTGGCAAATGTGCAGTATCAGTCGCTGCAAAAAAAGGTGTGCCTTTACAAAGAATCGACGAAGAATGCACAATCATTAGAAGGTGCAGTTATATATGAAATTATTTAGTTTCTGGAAAGCAATAGAAAAAAGTATAGATTAGATTAAAGTAAATATATAACATATTGAACAACTATGTTGCAATTTGCACATTCATGAATCTGTGTTACATAGTTTGATATTATATAATGCTACATAGGCTTCATAAACCTTAACATTTTTTGCATACATTTATTTCACTATGACTATGAAAAAGATGATAATTTGTGGTTGGTTTGTGGTTGCCTATAGATTTTATCTTTGTTACATATTACTAATGAATAATATAAGTATGCTTTCAAGAGTTAATGCTCACTCAAGGCTTTTTTAAATAATGATATGCAACAATAATATGTAAGAGAAGTACATGTAACCAATACCAACCAGGAATATACCTTATCTTGGTCATATAGGTATTTGCAATTCAGAAAGCATTGTAAATATCCTTATACATTGTATAGATAAGTAAATAATCTAGTATCTTGAGCTATGTAAAATTTATAGTATTAGTAGTCTTTATATTTCAAATCATTAACAAGTTGATTTGATTAAAAAAAAAAAAAAAGAAAAGATACAATTCGAACATAATATATAGGAAAGAAATATATATTTAAAAAAATTTATAGGTGGGTCTAACCCTATAGGGCAGCAGAAGGGTGGGGCGACTATGCCCAGTAATGAGGAATGTGGAATTCGAGATGTCTGGGGACACAATTTAGAAGAGGAATTTCGCACAATTCGGCAAGTTGTGCAACAATATCAATATATTGCAATGGACACAGAATTTCCTGGGGTCGTAGCAAGGCCTATTGGTAAGACAGTTATATCATGAATAACAATCTGTTGTTCTGCATTTACGAAAAAAACATTCTTAAAATATAATATCTTAAAAGGCGAATTTAGAACAAGTGCCGATTACCAGTATCAATTGCTACGATGTAACGTAGACCTTTTGCGAATAATACAACTTGGTCTCACGTTTCTCGATGAATCGGGCAATACGCCAGGTGGTAGTTACACAACGTGGCAGTTCAACTTCAAATTTAATTTACAGTAAGAATTCAACGTTTTATAGAACGAAATTATAGAAACGAAATTATGAAATAACTTCGTATGTATATCTCTTTTAGGGAAGACATGTATGCACAAGATAGTATAGATATGCTACAAAATAGTGGCATACAATTTAAAAAACACGAAGAAGAAGGTATCGACCCTTTAGATTTTGCTGAACTATTAATGACGTCAGGGATCGTCCTTGTCGACGATATTAAGTGGTTATCTTTTCATTCTGGTTATGATTTTGGATATCTATTAAAACTACTTACTGATCAGAACTTGCCACAGGAGGAGAGTGAATTTTTCGAACTTCTTAGGATATATTTTCCAACTATATATGATGTAAAAGTAAGTAGAATTATAACGTTTAGCAGTTAATATTGTTCTTTGAATAATTAATTTATTTTTCTATGCAGTACTTAATGAAATCCTGCAAAAATTTGAAAGGTGGTCTTCAAGAAGTAGCGGAACAATTGGAAATACAAAGAGTCGGTCCACAGCATCAAGCTGGGTCAGATTCTCTTCTTACTGGAATGGTCTTTTTTAAAATGCGAGAGGTAGTTGTAGTTTCAAGAAAATTAAATTTTAGTATCAAAATATTCTTTTGAAAAAAATCATTTTTATATGTATTCATTGTTATTGGCAAATTTTAGATGTTTTTTGAGGACAACATCGACGATGCAAAATATTGTGGTCATTTATACGGTTTGGGAACGTCATTTGTCGTAAATGGTTCTGGAGGATATATGGACAGTAATGGGGATAACTCTTCCTCTTCGTAATGTTAAACTTGCTCCATCACAATTGCAACAGATTATTTCATTGCATTACAAATAAAATATTACAAAAGATCCTTTCACTTACTGATCGGGCATCTAGTTCATATCCACGTTATAACATTCAAAGATCAACACTGTAGATTACAGACATCATTGACTGATACGCAAATCTAGGTGCATTTTGTTTAAATTTGTGAATTTTTTTGTATCCTTTAATTCATGCAATTTTCGTAGCTTTGTTCTGTGATACATAGAATCAGTCGAAAAAAATGTTTATCATATCGTGCAACACAAAAGAAAATGTAATATAGCTTCTTTATAAACATTTGTGAGAATATTGATATAGAAGATACAGTTGCAGTACAAAAATGACTCGCATTTCCTTCTATTTTTAAGACTTTTATAGATTCCTTGACTACTTTGGTAAGCTGCGGAAAGGATACTTCGAGAGTTGGGCGGTGATAACGCAACGTGTCAACTTTTTAGCGTGCTTAGGTGTAACGATCTACTGTCGGTAGATGTATTTATTATACAAAAATGCATTTGTAGTACGTTACATTTTAAACCTGAGTACTTCTTTACGCATAGCACATACAAATAACTTGCTCCATTCAATCTCTACTTAATTCGCGATTTCATTGTAGACCGAAAGTCCGTCTCAGATCACTTAACTTACAGGGACTATAGATTTACGTATTCATTATTTTTTTTCGGATAGTAAACAATGTTATTAACAAGATCACTCTTAGCGATCGACGAATCTTTACCGATTATGTACGTATGTGTTCGTCAATGCATACTACACGTTTTATTGTAAAACTCGTTACCTGCAAAGAATAAAACAAAACTTTGGTACTTTTCCAAATCGATCGTACATACAGATTTTTCTTTTTGTAAATATTATATAATTTCAGGCATTTAAATAAATACCTCGTCTGATAATCCACTGGTATATTCATTAATTTATCACGATCTAAACATAGATATGTATGTGTATCTAGTATTAGGAGATAATGGAAGAAAAATACTTTAAGTACGATTAGAAGACCGTGGAACTTCGATATATGTGCAATAACTTCCAGAACGTATTCGACAAAAATATTGCAATTTCTTCAAAACTGTTAAAAAAAACAAAAGAATTACGAAAAATTATACTTTAGCATTTTTACAATATTATACTATTATATAGAAAATTATGCCGTTAACATTTTTACAATATGATATGAATGGATTATCGTCAAAAAACCGATAACAAAAAAATTCATTATGATCTTCTTTTTCAACGATAAGTAGGACATACCGATCCCTTCCTTTTTCTCAGTTTAAGCGATACGTACGTATCTGTTCGTAGTAAGATAACTGTACGTTATCATAGAAGAGTCGATGATATCAAGAACGTTATCATAACTCGTTACCTGTGAATCTCAGTCCAGTATCGTCTCGCTTAGTAGACTATTTTCTCCGTAAACCTGTGCTCGCCAAAAAATGCGCGGTCGAGCATCATGGGGTATTTCTTACCCTTGTAAATTAACGACGAGAACGATTCTTCTTCTCTATATTTCCGCGATATCGTTAAGTGGGATCGATGCTCAAACAGAAAACGAGACTTTCGAAAGTGCTTTCGGATTGAACGTGCAAGAATCAACGGAGAACAAAGATGTAGCCGTGACGGAAAGGAAGGAATCGGTTCCTTTGGAATTGGAGGATCTTGCGGAAACCGATAAGAAGGAAATCGGGGCGATTGAGAAAAAACCTGACACGGAAATTTTTAAATCTGATTCTCAAGATTTGAAAAAAGAAGTTGAACAAAATTTGGGGGGTATTTCTGGTAGGGCTGGTGGTGAAAAAATGGGGAAATATGTGCGATATGGTGAGTAATTTATTATCAATGGGCGTGACCCTACTCTTGGTATAATCTGTAAAAAATGGAGGCACCAAGTGCTACAAACGAATCAAATGACCCTTCATCTTTCCTTGATCTCTTTCCTTTTTCGATTTATTTTTCCCCTTTTAAAGATTTATTCTACTTTTTTTTTTTTTTCTTTGAAAGCCATTCGAAACGACCGATAAAAACGCGTCGTGACCGATCGCATTAGAGCTGGTATTATTTGCTGAAAAGCTAAGACAGTCGTATCGTAGCTTATCGTATCCCTTATCAGTTACTCATTTCAACGTGAATCAAAGGGTGATTCATTTGGGTCGTTGTTTTACGTTGTTTCGTAAGTACAAAAGTGTACTTTGGGAAAAATTTTAAAGACTCGTTATTTTAACAAAATCATTTGTCGTTCAAATGTTTTGTTCGATCGATGAGATCGATTTATGAGAGAGACAATAATATGAGATAAAGTCTGCTTCGAGGCATACAATCTTTCATCATGTTTATTGATTCTTCGATATTTAATACTTTCTTTAGTACGATATGAAGTAAATGGATTGGTTTCTTTGTCCAAGTTCTGTTTAACATTTCCACACGATAAAATGTCATCTTTGATATAGGTATCTCTACAAAAAGGAAAAGAATAAATATATTTTTTAAAAGAACGAATAAAATAATAATTATTCTTCTGAGACAAATTCTGAGATTAGTAGCGGTATGACCTTGCAACATATGATACTGTGCTTACAGATTCGGATTTACCGGATGCCTATAGATATGCTCCTCGACCTGATGACTCAGTTTCCGATTATGCTCTTCTTGAAACGAGATTGAAACAAGTTCGATCGGAATTTATGTATTGGTATTTTGACAAAGGAGGTGACAACGATCATGGAGACTATCAGACAGATATTCACGCATCCACGGCGATCATTCACAAGAATTTGAATTTTCAACTACCTTTTTTCGGATTTCGATTTAATTACACCAGGGTTCGATAAATTTCAAATCTCTTTCTTACGATATAATACCTTTTCGCGATAAGAAATTATCTGAATGGTATAATTTCTAAATTTTAGGTAACCGTCAATGGTTTCTTAGAGTTTAGTGATCCTCCAGACTACTTCACGCATCCTTTGGTCTTTCCAATTAAAGATTGGCCCGAAAAAAACGATCCAAGTTTTATCGGGATATTTTTCAGTCAATGTCGTATAGGAAAACTTGGACCAACCGATACCGACAAAAGAAGGCCTGGTGTCTATTTTCGGTAAAATAAACGATACCATTCATTTATACGAGAAAAATCGTAAAATAATCAATTCGCAACCACCTTCAACTTCTTCTTTTGGGATTGATTTGGTTTCAGACTCGAGAGAGATCTGCAGAGAAGAACGGATCAATTTGGCGTTGAAATGAGAGAACGAGTCAAGTGGGATATTCGTGAAGGTGTCGTGGGTTCAGATTCGTTCGATCCGAAGCATGCCATTATTGTCACCTGGAAGAACATTTCCTTCATCGGTGGCCTCGATAATGCTCTCTTTAAAACGAATACCTTTCAAATGGTTCTAGCTACGGATGAAGTTTACACGTATGCGATCTTCAATTATCTGAATATTCAATGGTCCGCTCATACATCAGCTGGTGGTGACAATTTTGGTGGAGAAGGTGGAGTTCCTGCATTTGTAAGTTATAAAATGTTAATGTACTAATTTTCTTTTTTTGAGAAGACATTTCAATGTCTTTTCTTTTTAGATTGGATTCAATGCCGGTAATGGTACACAAAGCTACGAATACAAACCTTATTCTCAAACAAGCACTGTGCGAGACTTAACGGGTAGAGGATGGGGCAATGGTTTTCCAGGCCGTCATATTTTTAGGATAGACGAGAAAATAATGTTGGGTTCTTGTAATAAGGATATAGGTAAGGAGCAATAGTAAATAAGAAATATATTTCATCCGTATAAAAATTCTTTATTTATATCATTTGTTGTTTCGTATAGCTGGTACTCACTTGCCTCTTGTATTCGCTCCCGAAAGCGGAAACATGTTAGGTGGCACGGTAGTCAATATCACAGGACCTTGCTTCAATGAGACTGAGAAAGTCAGGTGTCTGTTCGATACGGTCATAGTGATCGGTCATGTCGTAGACAGAAATCGTGCTATTTGCGTTCAACCATTCGTACAAGCAGAAGGTTACGTTCGCTTGGAAGTAGCCATTGGTAATAGTGGAAAATTTAATTGGAAAGGCAAATATTTCATTGGTAAGTACATTTGTAATTCGATCGTTAATCGCTTTTCGTTCGTTTTAATAAATTTTTAATATGATATTGTATAACACAGAGACACCTGCTACTGCTGCCGAAAAAATTTCTTTCACTACGACGGCTGTTCACGAAATCAGTCCTGCGGAAATAAAAATAACATGGAATCAATACAACTTAACGAGTAATTTGAACGCAGGTGTTCAGATATCGTTATGGGGTTACAGAGAAGCGAAGACTACTCCTGAATTAAAATTCATCACTGATCTTGAAGTATTTTTCCTGCGATTTTTGAATATGATAATATGTATAAAAGTTTTAAAAGTTTTCACTTTTCAATTAAAATTTTAGGTATCGCATACTAATACAGGATTTTATGTAATCAGACCAGCGAATTATCGTGATAAGTATAATCCTCAGGAACAAGATATTGTGTTCGGCTTTATAAAGATAAATCTAACAGATCCGGCTCAGTATTCTGGAATTAATCTTTCACCGTAAGTACGAAACGAAAAAATATTTTTTCGATAAAATCGTTTGTTAAAACTCAATCGATGTAATTCTTTCAGAGTTTTATGGAGTAAACCGATTCCACTTGCTTGGTATTTTAGTCCACAATGGGAGAGACTATACGGGTCTCGTTGGTCACAAAAAATGTGTGATAAGTGGATTATGAATGATAGATACTTGAAAAATTTTGCTGCTGAAGTTGCATTATGTCCTTGCACGCTGGATCATGCTCTGTACGATAAAGGACGATTTATGCCAGACTTCGATTGCGATAAGGACTCTAATCCCGATTGCTATTACAACAGTCATGCGAGTCATTGCGTGAGGACTGGTGCACCAAAGTGAGTAACGTCGAAACTTGTTATTGAATTTCCTAACTTTTGAAAAAAATTACACAATATATTTTTAATATGTAATCATTTTACAATCAATAATTATAAAAATAGATATCCAAAAATGACACTATACAATTAATTCGTGTATTTTATTTTTCAGTTTGTATGGTTCGGAGCAACAATGTTGCTATGACAAAAATGGTTTTTTGATGCTTACATACGATCAGCAATGGGGTTCGCGACCACGTCGTGCACATAATTTGGGATATTTTCCGTGGAATGAAGCTAACAAAGTGCCCACTCTCTCACAGTGGTATCACGATGTAGTTCCTATGTACTTGTGTTGTCTGTGGCAAGAGGAACAGGCAGTCGGATGTGAAACATTCAGATTCGAGAGACGTCCTTCGCAGGACTGCATCGCTTATCAGTCTCCGGCCATTGCAACGGTATTCGGTGATCCACACATTGTCACGTTTGATGGGTTGGAATACACGTTTAATGGAATGGGAGAATTCGTATTATTACGAGTCGATCAATTGAGAGACAAGCTCAATGTTCAGGCTAGGTTCGAACAAGTCGAAAGAAATTATTATGGACCTGTTAATGCCACTAAATTGACATCGATTGCAGGTAATTTTTTTTTTTATATTAACAAAATCTTCCAAATAGACACGATCTGAGATCTACGTTATATCACGTTTTTTAAACTTAATAAGTACTACTCGTGAATACAATTTCACTTTGTTACTTTTCTTTCTTTTTTATATTTACACGAGTGATGGGAAATAATACTGCAATTATTGAAGTTCGATTACGACAAAAACACTCGCAATGGAGGTACCGTCTAGACGTTTTTGCAAATAAGCAACGCGTCTATTTCGATAGACCGTCCTTAAAGTTTCAACACTTTTCCGGTGTGGTTGTATATACTCCGACGTACATTTTAAATCAAAGCGAAGTTATAATAATGATGGACACCGGTGCTGGCGTCGAAGTTATAGAAAATGAAGGATTCATGTCAGTTAGAGTTTATCTTCCATGGTCATATATGGTAATTTAAAATTTATATTAACTATTGCTTTATCTTTTCGATTTGCGATCATTACGAAATACAATGCATGAATTATAGAATAAAACCAGAGGATTGTTCGGAAATTGGAGCCACGATATAACAGATGATTTCATGAATCCGGACGGTCAATTGGCATCCGTCGGCAATTTAAACAACTTTGAAGACGTTCATAAGAACTTTGCGATGAATTGGCTATTGGAGGACAAGGAAACGGAGAATAAAGGAGCTGCTTTGTTCACAAGAGAGTTCGGTAGGACTGCGAGCTTTTTTGCCAATCGAAAGTTCCAACCGGAATTTCGTCGAACACCTGAAGAAATATTACCAGTCAATAGGTGAGACACTTTTCAAAAATTATATTTATATTGAAGTAGAATGTTAAAGGGGATCGAGTGCATAACTTTTCGAAATAAAAAATAATGTTCCGAGTTAGGAAGAAAATTAAGTCAAATAACATATATTATTTTCTTCAGAACGGAAGATCGAGTACGAGCGAACGCTTTGTGCGGAGATTCGTATCAATGCAAATATGATTACGCGATGACACTGAATCGGGATTTCGCACACTTCACGAGAAATTATTACGACACCTACACGCAAATAAAGGCAATAAACGATAAAAGGAGTAAGTAAAAAAGTAGGAAAAATTCGCGATTGTGAATTTGATTAAAGATATTTACAGCAGTTTTATTCTTTAGCTATATCCTGTGGTATATTGGAAACACCACGTTTCGGGCGCAAAAGCAATTTTCTGTTTATACCCGGTGCCAAAGTAAGCTTCGAGTGTAACCAAGATTTTATACTCGTTGGAGATCAACGTCGAGAATGTACGCCGCAAGGACGATGGAATATTCCGGAGTATGGATATACCGAATGTCTCCGTAAGTATTTTTATTTTTATCAATTCCTTTTTATGTTTTTGAATCCCTAATATTCCAAATCCACTATAAATATATGTCGAAGAAAATTAAACGCTCGAGAAGTTTCAATGTAGAAATAATATTATTGCTTGGCGATAAAGTACTTAATTAAATAACGTTAATACACATTTTTTAATATAATTAAAACACGTAGGTCAAATCGAATATAGTCAACGTACTGCATGGACAACCTTTGGCATTATAGGGGCAATATTAATCCCTGCTACAATATGTATCGGTATTGCCTTTGCTTATATGAAAAAGAATAGATCTAATGGAGATTCGACTAAATCTTGGCGTTATTCCGAACGCAGCTCGGGAATAGATAACGATTCTATGTTGATGAAACAAACCGTCCCTTTAAAAATGGACGATAGAGCAATTTCACCAGTTAGTGACAGTAGTATAAGCTCATTAGGTGGTATGAAGAAACGACGTTCTTATGACAGAGTTTATCATACGCACGAACCTTTACCGGACAGGCCTTATATCGATTTTGAAGAAAAAGACTGGGATCTCAAAGAACCCGTCTCACCGACCGAATCTGAGTTGACCGTAGATTCCATTCAAAAGGCTGGGAGTCCTACGAGAGAAAGCGATGTGTGAACTTTACTATATCATTCGTGTTTATTTTACCAGAGAATAAATCGCCGAGAATGTGAAAAATAAGTAAAATTTATATTCACCGAATATTTCGTTCGAGGGACTGAAAATAATATTCGTATTTAGTATTTCAAAGCATTTCCATTTCATAATATTCTTTTTGCTCATTTTTTTTCTATAGTTTTTCAATATCATAAAAAATTTCAGTGCGTCGCTAGATCTCCTTTTCTTATATACGTATATCGTAACATCTTATTATCTCTTCCATATTAGAAATAATTAGAATAATAAATTTGTATGTGCTGTGGAATAGAAATGCAAAAAAGGTATACTGTATTATATTTACGTAACATTTTATCACACACGGTATACGATCACGATTTACACGATTCAACAATAAAATGAAACGCGTCAAACATTTTATTATTTAACTGAGTAATTGTAAAAAAAAATGATGTGAGCTCTTCTAGATGGTGTATTAAATATATCTTAATAAATTTTTTATAGACCTTTATACGATCAGGAAATTTCTATTCCACATGCATTTACAGATTATCAATATAGAACAGTACGTAAAAGTTACTCACAAACAATTCCAAGTGGAATGGAAGTTTCCACCAAAGTCGTTGCAAACTTTCTCTTATCCTCGATCCTGTTCTTTCTCTTTAACTTCCTTATTTCAGGTCTTTTCGTCAAACTTAACTTCTATTTGAAATTGGGGTTGGTCACGAAGAGTAGTATAAAGTAAATTTTTCTTTTTCTTTTATTTTTTTTTAATCATATAGGTCAACAGGAATACAGTTCCCGACAAGCTGGTATCACAACTGGTATAATACTTGCTTGTATAATTCCGGTTATACTCGTAATAATTTGCGTTGCATCAAGAGCTCTTAGGCAACGCAAAGAAGAACGAGAGCGAGATGAATCATTTGGAAGGTATTAAATACATCTTTGAAATCTACGTAATCCAATTTAAGAAAGTTATCGTCATTCTATGTTAATGGATTTTTCAGAACACGTAGTTTAGAACTCCAACGACTGAGAAAGATTGACGAAGACGATGATTCCAATACATATCCGAGCAAAGCTACTGAAATTAATTAAAACGAATAATATTCAATATCGTCTATCATTGCACCAGGTCAGCACATTTTTCGAATTCGCATCATATCATTCGTTCTATCATTCTTAACTATTATTCATTGAATTTAAAGCGATTTAAAATATTAATATAAGAGCTCTAGCATTCATACACGATAACATTTATTTAATAAAATTAACATGACCACTTTTCATTATAATTATAATAATACATATTACAATTACAAATTGTAGTTCTTTCTAAGAGTTATACATTTTTAAATTAAAAAGGTATCACAAAAACATGATTTAGACAACCATCGATCATAATGTTTTTTTACTCTTTCGTTTTTTATTGCAAACAAATCTCCGACGAGTCTAGAATTAGATATACATATATGTATATAAATAGGTTTCTTAATTTATAATCCAAGCGTAATATTGTAAATTATGTAGATTCTTGCAATAATATATTAGATTATAAATTTTTCTTAATAAAGGGAATATGAAAATATAAATAAACGATACTTAAAGATGATATAATTCTTTTTTATATCATTTTTGAAGTAGTCATCGTTGCCATGTTTTTATCGGTGAAATAATTCTCACCTCCTAGCGGCAGCATAATGCATCAGACCAAAGTGGAATTATCGACCGAGTTAGTAGTCGAGATCAAACGTATTTTAAATGCAGTATTCGCTCTACTATTCCGGTAGTCAGTGATTAAACTATTTACGTCGGGCTTCCTGCTCTCTCTCACTCTCGAGCTGTTTAGGATGCACGTTATTTCACGGTTGTTCATTGTTACGAGTAATTACGGCAATTTATTTCATTTGTGACACACATTGTGCATACGAACCGTGTTGCATGTTAAAATATAAATGTACACTTGCGGTGGCCGGTTACGAATTATGAGTGTTATTATATTTTGCGTGCCAAAAATTTTCGAATAAAACATTACAACTTTTGTTAAAAACATTCATCGAACTTATGAGATAATTTGGATGACAACGAACTAATAAAACCTCGTTATAGCGACGGGTATGTAATAAACTAAATTACTATCGATAATCGGTGTCAGTTTGATTTTGTTATGTTAGAATTGTTGTCCGTCGCGCGTGTCGAATAGTGTCACACAGTCCGCTGTCAAAGCTACACGTCCCGCCGAGCTTGGCACGAAGTAGTCAGTACTATATATAGATCAAACAAACGTTTCACGAACATATGTAGCCGGCAAATATAACATCGGATTACTAATATATATATATATATATATATATATATATATATATATATATATATATATACATATATATATATACATATGTATATGTGAATAAATACATACGTATTATATATGAATATTTATTGTATATATATATACATATAGATACATGTTTATTTATATTCTACGTTTATTTACATTTGTTTACAAAGTGTTTAAAGGTTTTGGCATATGGGAGATTGTAAGAATTAGTAATTTTTTATGTGTTGAAATATATTTTTATATCAGCTTTATTATATGATTAATTTATAGCGTTTAAAAATATAAATAACTAATTTTTCCGCTGTTTTATGAACAATTTTTTTTCTACAGATATCAAAAGAATTCTTCTAAAATTAATTTGTTCAACACCATAGGACGTAGCGTTAAATATGTTTGGCATACTACAATGGCTCGATCATGGTTAGGATGTTTATTTGGCATTCTAATAGTATTAATAATTTTCTACCTATATTTGTTTTTTAATGGTAATACATATCATAGTTTTTTACTTACCATATTGGTTCCATATCTTAGGATACACACAAATGTTTTATTATAACGTTGCAGTTCCTGTTGCGGAGAGCAGCATTCCAATAAAGCAAGGAAAAATGCAATCGTTATCGGTCGATGTAAACAAAAAGAATTTTCGAGAACCGTCCGTGAAAGTTCAATTATCAAATAAACGATCGGAGGTAAATTGGTAAAATTTGGAACCCTTTGCACTCGACCAATAGCGACACAAATAGCACGTAGTAGATAGAAATCAATTTTAGACTATTTCGTGCACGAAATCAATTATAGGTCGAAATTGTGATATAAAATTTTCACGCAATATTTATTTGTATCGTAATGTTTAGCTAATCATGCACGTAATATGTTATTATAAGTACAGCATCGTTGGAGTTCTGATTACATGGGATTTCAAAATTCAAAATCTTCGAGATATTTACAAGGAAAATAGTTCGAACCGAGTGTGAAGGGTCATCAAAACAAATAACTTTCCGATAATTTAACCAATATGAGTTAAGTATAGTTTGTTTCAAGGTCAAGTGCGAGCTCATACACATTGCTATGGTATGTGCTGGATATAATTCAACATTTTCATTGGTTACGGTAGTAAAGTCGATCTTGTATCATCGTACAAAACCACTGCACTTTCACTTGCTCGTAGATGAAATAGCAAAAAGAACGCTCACTACATTATTTAAAACATGGGATTTGCCAAGCGGTCAGTAATCAGTAATGTTCATTATTGCAATACGCAAAATTTGTATGTTAAGGTGAAGGCTGTGCTCATGATTAGATCGTTCATACGCTTTATTAATTTTTCCATTTATATATCATTTTCTAATTGGATCGAAATAAAAAGAAAGATATAGATCGATGTACTTTTTTATTAGATATTAAAAGATTTAAAATCAACGAAGAAAGATTAATTTCTAAAATGATCTACTCAATTATAGTCCGAGCCATGAATAACGATACTTACGATCGTAAAGAGAAGTAAACTTTTTGAATGAAAATAATAATGGTGATTTCTTTAACGATTGCAGTCGTAGTATCATATTATTCAGCCGAACGATGGGTACCGAAGGTATCATGGATACCAAACAGACATTATTCCGGAGTTTACGGCCTATTAAAATTAATATTACCTGAGGCGATAAGTGAGAGCAAAGTTCTCGTCCTTGATACTGACGTGACCATTTTAAACGACGTGAGTGTCCTTTGGAAAATCTTCGGAAAATTCACGTCTAATCAAACGTTAGGCTTAGCGGAAAATCAAAGTAGATGGTATATAAAGTCCTTGTCGTACGGTCAACAACCTTGGCCAGCGTTAGGTAGAGGCTTCAATAGCGGCGTTATGCTGATGCATTTACAACGATTGCGCGCTAGAAGGTTTAAAGAATTGTGGGTGAACACCACAAAGAGGATCTTGAATTATATAAAAGAGACCAGTTTGGCCGATCAAGATATAATAAATGCCGTTATTAAAGAGCATCCGGATATTATTCTTAAGATAGATTGTACCTGGAACGTCCAACTCAGTGATCATACCACCAGCGAATCTTGCTATCAAGGAGGAGATCGTTTAAATGTACGTTGCTTGTGGTATTTCTTTGAAATGATCTAGCGTAACTTTGATCAATCTGTCTTTTCAGATAATTCATTGGAATTCACCTCGGAAGCAAGATGTAAATAACAAGCACGCAGATCAATTCCTTAAATTGCATAGGATGTTCTTAGAGATGGATGGGAATCTTTTACGAAAACGCTTATTTGGTTGTGATAAACGTACAAATATTTTGATAGTAAGTTGTTTTATCCGAAAACCGAATGAAAATTTATATCATTCTTACGTTCGCTCGCCTCTCGCTTTTCAGTACGATGAATCAGATCCTTGTCGAGAATTTAGTAAAGCTGCAAGGATGATGTACAGAACACATTATTTTATTCTTGAATATCAATATAATGTATATATGTCTACGGACATTGTATTAGCTACTCAATGCAGTATAGAACGAGTGCCTCTTTTAGAACAACTTTCGAAACATTGGCCGGGAACTATAAGTGTAGCACTTTATCTTACCGATGCCGAAGTACAAAATTTTTTGGTATATGTACGTGGATCCCCGGAATTACGAAAAAGGAAAAATATTGCCTATCACATTGTATACAAAGAGGGGGTATAAATATTAATATTATCTATTTACTCCTCCAATCTTTCGGCTTTTCTCTTTGCAATTTCAATATGCATTCAGCTAATATTCAAAGCTAAATAGAAACATCTTAAACATATGTTCTTATTTAGGAACTTTATCCAATTAATTACTTAAGAAATATAGCTATGTCGTACGTATCGACCCCTTATGTATTTCAACTTGACGTTGATTTTTTACCACAATACGGCCTTTATGAAAACATTATGAAGCATATTAAAAATTTGCGCATGGAGACAACACACAAAATAGCTTTAATCGTGCCTGCTTTCGAGACCGAACGATATAGGTAATTTTGTGTTTAATTAACATCAACCAGTAAAATTCAATGAGCTAACGCTTTTATTTTTATTTCAGGTTTACGTTTCCTGCTGACAAGGAGGAGCTCTTGAAATTTCTCAAGCGTGGTATTCTCTATACGTTTCGTTATCATGTTTGGACACAAGGACACGCAGCAACGAATTTTAGTTTATGGAGAAATGCAACTGAACCTTATGAAGTAGGTTTCGTAAAATCTATCAAAGAATCGTAATCTTCATTGAATATTATTTTAGATATTTTGGGAACCTGATTTCGAACCTTACATCGTGGTTTCCCAACTTGCACCGAAATACGATACGCGATTCATTGGTTTCGGATGGAATAAAGTTTCCTACATCACTCATCTTACAGCACTCGATTTTAAGTAAGATAATTGTCTTTAACAAGAGAATATACTTAACCTCTGTGTAACTTGATGCTGCAACTTTTCGAGACCTACGCCTTATGTAATTTAATAGATTATCTTTTGCCTGTATAATATTATAAAGAGCACGTAAAAAATCAACATTTTATATAGGTATATTGTTCTACCGGACAGCTTCATTATTCATCGACCACACGCTCCAAGTTTAGATATTGGGAAATTTAGGACAGACTCAATTTATAGAAGGTGATATGAATTTAATTATACTCCTTCTTAAATACGATTGTTACAATTCTTCAAATCTTGAGACATGGTGGCTTTGATATATTTAAATATCGTAAATTACTTAGTTAGAATCATGATATCTTGTTAAAATGATCTAGAATTTGAAATGTCTTTAATAAATAAATCATCTGCAATATGACAGATTTTTACTTTTCAGGTGTTTAAAGAAATTAAAGGATGAATTTGTCGATGAATTAATGAAGAAATATGGTGCTGATGCATTATCGAAACACAAGCGAATTATTATCAAAGTCAAAGAGGAAAAAATCGTGGGACCTGCTAAACCCCATTAAAATATATTTAAATATTATTTTTTCAAACGACGTGCGGAGAACGCGAGAATTGTAGTTATTTGTTTTTAATCGAGTAAATATATTCTGTAAGATAATATAAACAATTTTCTATTTTTCCTGGATGAATGTTAAAAGGTTAGAAAAGTGTTAAAAAAAAGTCAATCGTTGCAAGGTCGACTGTATATATAGGGTTGGGAAATATTTATTAAAATTTAATCTATGTAGTGGTGTGTACAGAGCAGTGCCTTCAGTACAGTATCGTAATATTACAATTACACTAAATATTTTATTTATAAAATATGTATAATATATACAGCGCCTTCCTTACAGTACCTAAAAATTATATTCGACTTAAAAATTATATACTGAATTCTACACAATTCGACGTCGTTTTCTTTTACAAAAACAAGTTTTTTCTTTTTTTTTTATCAAAAGATAATATAGTATAAACGTTTGTATAAATAAATGTGAAAAAATGACATAGTAACAATGTAACGTAAAAATGTTGGAATTATAATGACAGTGACATCGACAATGATAATAACGATGAATACGATGACATATAATAATCAATAAAAGTAAGTATTAGTAATGATGGTAACATTACTAAAAATTGACATAAAAGATATCTCTCGATATAACAGTCGTAAGAATTGATACCGAAAACTATCGGCTAAAATCGATTTCGTTTTCTTATATCTTTTTCTTTTCTATATTCACGTTTAAATATAGCGGAAAAGTAAATACCAATGTTACATTTCCTATTAAAGATCCTTATCTACGCCGTGAAACATAAGTATAAATCATTTACATTCATATTAATCATTCTGACTTTACGCTTTCGATAAAAGCATGTATAAAGTGTTTTTATCCTGTACATTACTGCAACAAGAGACCGTACGAGATACGAAAATATCCTTTGACGAGTAATCACCCATTCGCGCATGACCTCGTTCGTAATAATTAATATAATATATATATAATTATTATTAATAATTATTATTATTAATCGATTGAGACAAACTCAGTTGGACACGACTGATCCACAGAAACGCATCCACTCGTATCGCTCTTTCGGCATGACGCACTACTAAACTTGTCCGCAACTAACACAAGGATTAATTCGGAACACACATTCGTATATTCGACGAGACACTGTTACAACAATTTTTCTACGTCTCGACGCGTACGTAAAATTTTTTTTTTCTTTTAACATTGGTTCTTTTCATTATTCACGGTTTACGTTACGTTGTCACTTTTTTTTCCTTTTCCTTCGTCTTCTAAGCGCAACAATAGAATTGATTAGGCAATGTTTCAACGACGACAATTAGGACACACGATTTACGTAATCGTTCAGCGAGCAGACACTTAGAAAACTACACGCTCTACGAAGTATTACACACGAGTAAAACTAATATTGTACAACGTTTCATGGTAAAATTATCGTTTTTTATATCCACAGGGTATGTAAGTGTGTGTGTGTGTATGTGGGTGTGTATATGTGTGTGTATTTGCGAAAAGACACAAAGAGTTTCTTTTCTCTCGCACGCACGCACGCTCGCTCGCACGCACTCTATTACAGTTTTATTTTACGTCCATATGTTCCTTCATCTATCGTAAGTTATTTTAATCGGAGGTCGATTGAATTCTTCTCAATCGCCTGTAAGATTTTTATCATTAAGTCTATGTATAGGCAGATACGTTTGCTTTATCGAAAGGATAGTCGTCATCGTAAAGGACTATAATTAAATATTTTTGCGAACTTCTCGTAACACAATCAACGCAATTCCTTTCTCTTTTTTTTTTTGAAAATACAAAAAATTATATTTTAATTTTTAATACATTTAGTGAAGGAACATCGGTCTTCACAGAGCAGAAAATCGATATAACGATGATCGCTATGAAATAATTTGATATTAAAATAAATGATAAAACGTGGATCGACTTTTGATTATGGAAGTATATTATAGTATACTTTAGCATATAATAGCTTTCGGTACTAATTGTAAGATTGTCCTTGATTGGCCAATTAATGCATATTTTGAAGTTTCAGTCATACTAGGACAATTGAAGTTTTAACGCGTTGAAATTCTTTAAAAATAGTTTTTAACGTAAATCTAACGTTGAAAAAGAATATGTATGTTCATTTAGATATATTAATTAAATCGAAAGAAATTTTATCAATTGAGGATCCTTTTTGTTATATGAAATGCCAGAGTTTCATTACGAAAACATAAATGTTTTAATTAGTCAAAAGCAAGTTAACGATTTCTCCTCCGTTATTAATTAAATATTAAATATATCTAACAATAAGTATCGAGTTGGATCGGTTATTGCGGACGGTAAGTCAGACTGTGCGTTTTCTAAAAACACTCAGTTAACTCTCAATGCGTCTATCGATAACAAATTGTGAACTCGGTGTATCTGACGTGCACAATTTATAGTTTCAATAAATAGCAAGAGTTCTTAACTACGTTGACAGGTAAAACATAATTATATTATGATGGAATTCCCTTAATGAGAGGCTTGAAAGGAAAGTTAACTTGGTAAATCATTTATCATAAAAAATACGTGAATAAATCGATGATACTGAAATGGAATATTCGTAAAATAGATATATTAATGTAACATTATTTAATAAACCGTTACGTTTATATCTTTCGAGACTCTACTAAAAATGCAAAAATATTGATCGCAATATTATACTTTCTTAAAAAACGATCGATCGCTCTCATAACAATAGACATTTTTTGTCGTCCTTTATTTTATAATCGTATTCACAATCCTGTATTATCCTATCAAGTAACAAATAAAAAACAAAAAGTATATTTAGGAGTCGATTTTAGGTAAATGAATTGCAAATTAGATTGAGAAAAGGATTG